>NC_060906.1:16142163-16397163 GCF_014805685.1 Silurus meridionalis
GTAGCAGCCAGGTGCTGCTAATCAAATTCTTTTGATTAATTGATCAATGCAACGTGTTAATACCACGCTATGGAGGAAATACATCCGCAATAATCTTGAAGAAGCAATTGTTGTATAAGGCCCTTTTCAAACAATTTTAAATCTATCTTTCTTCACTGGAACACAGATTGTGCAATGCTCAGTGAAACTGCAGAAATTACCTCTTAAGAGTTACCTCTCAGACTCTACAGGCCTCAGTTAGCATGTTAACTGTCCATGTTACTAAAATTTGAAAAATTAGGCTTGTCTGGAAGGGTTGCTAGGGGAAAGAATAATTTATCTAAAAAAACAATGGCAGCAGGGCTCAGGTTTTCAAAATTGCATCTGAGCAAACCACAATACTATGCTTCATGCTTGACAATAACCAAACACAAACACAAACACCTCATAGCAAGTGTCACACATGTTGGTGGAGGGGTAATGATTTGGGCTTGTGTTAAGCCACAGGACCTGAACAACTTGCAGTCATTAAGTTGACCATGAACCCCAAAGTATTACCAAAGTATTCTAGAGTCAAATGTGAGGCCATCTGTCCTGCAGCTATAGCTTGGCCGAAATTGGGTCATGCAACAGGACAATGGTCCCAAGTACACCAGCCAATGTACAAAAGAATGTCTGAAAAAGAATAGAATCAAAGGGGTGTAATGGCCAAACCTTAACTTAAATGAAATACTGTGGCAGAACCTGAAGAGAGCTGTGCATAAACAAATGAACGCAAACCTTGTCAAGAAGAGTAAGCCAAAAATTCCTCCACAATAATGTGAGTGACGAAGTCATACAAAACACAATTAATTCGTTATTAATGATAAAGGTGGTTCTACAAGCTACTGGAATTTTAAGGTGTACTTACTTTTTACACACGGTTTTTCCATTCCTGCTTGATTTTTGTAAAAAAAGAAAAAATAAAAAAAGACGTGTAATATGTTATGTGCTTTTGTTTATCTGAGGCTATAATTAATTAAATTAAATTACATTTATTTTTATTTGTATAGTGCCTTTAATAATGAACATTGTCTCAAAGCAGCTTACCAGAGATAAAGCGGTTATAAAAGAATGTATAAGTTTGTCCCAAATTTTCTTAATCCTAAGACCTGACAAAGACCTTTTATTATGTCCTGATACATAG
This sequence comes from Silurus meridionalis, assembly GCF_014805685.1. Taxonomy (NCBI): domain Eukaryota; kingdom Metazoa; phylum Chordata; class Actinopteri; order Siluriformes; family Siluridae; genus Silurus; species Silurus meridionalis. Next base: position 16,143,329 of record NC_060906.1, read on the forward strand.
AACCATAGAATTCAGAGGGTGTACTTTCATTTTCACGACTGTGTTTCTCTTTCTCTCTCTTTCTCTTTCTCTCTATTTCAGTTCATGTACAGTATCTCACAAAAGTGAGTACAACCCTCAGATTTCAGCAACCTTTTTATTGTATATTCTCAAGGTACAATACTGTAGAAATAAAACTTGGATATGTTTATAATAGTCAATGTGCTGCTTGTATAGTAGTACAGATTTCCTTTCCTCTGAAAATAACCTCAAGATACAGACATTATTGTCAAAATAGCTGCCAACAAAAGTGAAGACACCCTTAGTAAACATGTCAAAACTGTGTCTAAAGTGTCAATATTGTGTCTGAGCACCATTTTTATGTAGCAATGCCTTATTCCTCCTGGGCATGAAATTCACCAGAGCTGCACAGGTTGTTGCTGGGATCCTCTTCCACTCCTCCATAATGACATCACGGAGCTGCTGAATGTTAGACACATGGTGCTTCTCAACCTTCCACTTGAGGATGCCCCACCGATGCTCCACAGGTCTGAAGACATACTTGGCCACTCCATCACCTTCAGCTTGCTCAGCAAGGCAGTTGTCATTTTGGCAGTGTGTTTGGGGTCATTATTATGCTGGAAAACCACCGTTCAGCCCAGTTTTTGAGGGGAGAACGTCATGTTCTGCGATAGAATGTCACAGTAAATGTTGGAATCCATGTTTTCCTCAATGAACCGCAGCTCCCCAGTACCAGCAGCACTCATGCAGCCCAGACCATGATGCTACCACCACCATGCTTAACTATAGGCAAGACACAATTTTCTTCAGAAGAGGCTTCCTTCTGGGACGACAGCCATGCAAACCGACTGGCTGTCCTCCCAGTGCCTGCAGTGTGTGGTGTTTGGTCTGAGCACTAACAAGTGGACCTTCCGATTCTGCAACCGCTAAAGCAAAGCTGGCAGCACTCATGTGTCCGTTTTTTGACGCCAGCTTCTGCACCTGCACACAGCACAAGGACTCAACTTCTGTTTGAAGTGTTCCAAGTGAAACCTGTCTTGGAAAACCTTTGTATGACCCTTGCCACTGTATAGTATCTCAGTTTCAGGGTGTTACCAATCTTCTTATTTTTGTGGAGAGCAACAATTCTTATTCTTAAATCCTCAGAGAATTCTTTGTCATGAGGTGCCATGTTAAACATCCAGTGTTCAGTTTGAGAGAATTTTACTCAAAGCACCAACTTTTAACTGCTCTAATACAACATACATACATTTCCATGGTCCTGTCAAGCAGAACAAAACACGAACATGATGTACAGGACATGTGGCTTTACACGGTTAAAAGATGTACAGCTGTTATCATTTAGGGTGTACTCACTTATGTTGCCAGCTACTTCGACAATAATGGTTGTATGTTGAGTTATTTTCAGAGGACAGTAAATCTATACTGCTATACAACCTGCACATTGACTACTGTAAAATAAGTTTCATTTCTATGAATTGTCCCTTCAAAAGAAATACTAAAATGGTTGCTGAAATGTGAGGGGTGTACTCACTTTTGTGAGATACCGTATATGTGTACTGTATATGTGTGTGTGTGTGTCTGTGTGTGTGTGTGTGTGTGCCCCCACTTAATTGCTAGGAGACAGAAGCTGAAAGAGACTGGCAGGGTTCCCTGTTAACAAGGCTTTGACAGAGAGGCAGCAGCATGACACTGAGCAGCACAGACGACTCTTTTTCACTGCAGAGATTTGTGAAACTGAAACTGCAGGCAAGCTCTTGTCATGCACTATAGACTCCTAATGCAAATGTGGACTGATAGCAGCATGACTTTGGCTTCACATAGCAGGCTGACTGCCCTTTTTAGAGATTGAAAAAGAATTGCACGGGTCATCTTGGGTCTCTCTGTGTCTCCTCGTTTAGTAGACATTGTAACTTAATCCAATCTGACTCTAAAACCCTGTAGCATTATTGACTTTAATTATTTCTAATCATATGCATTATCTATTACTCATTCCAACCACTTAGTTAGTTAATGGATCTTTTGTTTCTTTTACAATAGAAGTGGCATGAGAATACAGAGACTTATAAAGAGGCTGTCAGTCAATGCATGCAATCATCTCTTTGCATGTAGTTCAACATCAAATTAGAGCCAAACCAAGCACAAGACCTCAGGGCTAGACTGAGCTGCATCGAGCTAAGAACTATCACGTTTAATTCAAACACTGTCTTGCAGCCACTTCTCACAATGTCTGACGTCTCTAATGCCACAATGTCAAAAAAAAGATTTTGACTATTCAATCAGTTTATCAAGCGGATTTGCACTGCTCTTGACAGTAGTGTTGACATTTGAGGTTGAATATAAAAACAAAGAATCTGAGGAAATAATAAATGGAAGCATTTTCCCCTAATAAAAAGACCTATACGTGGCCGTGGAACACATTTTCATTACTCAGAGCCTTGAGACTTTACCAGTGTCATGCTTTTCCAAGGTCAGTAGACACATAATAGGCTATTACTCCATGTGTGCGTCTTTATTTGTTGGAGGGGTGGCCTCTGGTTTGGCTCATGGTCAAAAGCCAAACAATATGGATGAGTCAGGTAATGACAAGCAGAGTGTGGAATTTAGAAACTCAGACTCCTGATCGATGGCAGCAGCACCAGACAATGCCAGACCCAGTGGCCTGCTGCAGGCATGAGCTATGAACAGAACACAACACTCCTATATCTGTATGAACTGAACCCCAGGCTAACTCGATGTCTTTGTTACCTTAACTTGAGTCAGCTACACATCTCCGTTTTCACCACTAATAAACTGTAACTGAGAAGTCCCGGCATGCTTCTGAGAAGCGGAAGTGTGGCATTGTCGAATACCTTCTATTCAATTATTAATGCAGTGCCCCTTGGCCAGAACTAGCAGGGGTGTCTCTTCAAAGCATGGGCAGGGTCGTGATGGATACTGTTTCCCAGATTGCAGGGCCAGTGTTCAAAAGAAAGAGAGACAACCGGTTCCTCTCTAACCCACACTCCCTCTCTTCCTCTCTGTCTCTTTTTCCGTGCAATGTCTAGTCACTTTGGGGGTCAGTCCATTTTAGACAGCAATATGATCACATTTGGCCCCATATAAATATGTTTTACAGTAAAAAAGAAAACATTAGTCAGCAAATTGTGTGCAAAATGATTGTCCAATCAGATTATAGACTGCAGTACATTTGCCCTTGTATGGTTTTAGTTTTTTTTTTTTTTTTGCACAAGATTTAGTGTTGTGTAAGTTGTGTTGTGTTTAGTGTAGTGTGCAAATAAAAATAGATAAAGATATTTATTTGTCAAATTATGCTTTACAACAAGCTTAAATTGTTTTCATTGCATATTTCAATTTGTTTGGAAGTTGGGGTCAGAGCACAGGGCCAGCCAGGAGGATACATGGCCCCTGGAGCAGAGCTAGTTAATGTGTTTGCTCAACAGCTCAACAGTGGTCACTTGGCAGCGACCTGGTCTTCTGATTTGTAACTCAGAGCCTGAACCATAGAGTAACCACTGCCCTTAAAAATAAATAAATAAATAAACAACCGAATAAACTTCTTTAATGATCTTCGGTAACCACTTTATCCTGCTCAGGGTTGTGGTGGATCTGGAGCTTATCCCAGGAACACTTAATGTGAGGCAGCCTGGCTGGGATGGCAGTCTTTTGCAGAGTAGTAAAACAACAATAATAATAAAAACACACACACACACACACACACACACACACACACACACACACACACACACACACATATATATATATATATATATATATATATATATATATATATATATATACAGCAGGGAAAATAAGTATTTGATACATCAGCATTTTTATCAGTAAGGGGATTTCTAAGTGGGCTACTGACACAAATTTACCACCAGATGTAGCCATCAAGCCAAATATTGAATTCATACAAAGAAATCAGAACATTTAAGTATACAAGTTGAGTCATAATAAATAAAGTGAAATGACACAGGGAATAAGTCTTGAACACATGAAGATAACAAGGTGCAAAATGGCATAGAAAGTCAGGGGATCACCTGAAATCTGTCAGTATTGAGAGAGAAACCCTGCCCCCTATCAGTACTAATTGATATCAGCTGCTTTAGTCCTAATTGATGGCCTATAAAGGCTTTTCATTACCCAGGAGGCACGCAGGAAAGACTTTATCATGGGTAAAAGCAAAGAACTCTCTCAAGATCTTCGTAATCTTATCGTTGAAAAGCTTTTAGATGGGAATGGTTATAGGCGCATTTCCAGAATGCTGAATGTTCCTGTGAGCACTGTGGGGGCCATTATCCGGGAATGGAAAGAGCATCAGTTCACCATAAACTGGCCAGGATCAGGTGCTCCACGTAAGATCCTTGTCCGAGGAGTCCAAAGAATAATCAGGAGAGTTCGTCAAGAGCCAAGAACCACTTGGGCAGAACTTCAGGAAGACCTTGCATCAGCAGGTACTGTTGTTTCAAAGAAAACTATAAGCAATGCACTGAACCGCCATGGCATCCATGCACGCTCACCACGCAAGACTCCATTGCTGAACAAAAAGCATGTTGAGGCTTGGTTAAAGTTTGCGAAAGAGCATTTGGAAAAGCCTGTGAAATATTGGGAGACTATAGTATGGTCAGATGAAAGCAAAATGTAACTTTTTGGCAGTCATTCTACACACCATGTTTGGAGAAGAAATGGCACTAACCACCGCCCCAAGAACACCATACCAACATGTGTTTGGGGGTGGAAGCATCATGGTTTGGGGCTGCTTTTCAGCAAGGGGTACTGTATTTATCACTATATTTATCACTATGGTTTTACCAAGAGGAAAATAAGAAACAAGAGACCAAAAAATGCAAATGAGCTGAAGGTCATTTTTAAAGAAACTTGGGCTTCCATACCACCTCAGCAGTGCCACAGACTGATCACCTCCATGCCATGCAGAATTGAGGCAATAATTAAAGCCAAAGGAACCCCTACCAAGTATTGAGAACATATACAGTAAATGAATATTTTATATATATATATATATATATATATCTTTTGTGGAAAAGGTAGGGCAGTGTATGGAAAGTGTGTCTGCTTTTTTATTTGCATACCAAATCCAGCAGCCTAAACTGACGGCAGGCCATTTTACTGAGAACAACACTTCAGAAACACCTAAAGCAAGACAGTCCACTCAGCACCCAAGCAACAGTAGGGGGAGACAGAATCTTGAAGTCTTAACCCATTCTCCTCCAGTATTAACTGTTGCCTTGCAATTCTAGGCAGCTTTATTTCCATACTTTGCCCGCATCATATTAAATCAAATAGATGGTTGCAAACTCAGGGCACTTGAAAGATTCATTCTCTTTCTCTGTCTTTCTGCCTCCATTTTCCCAGATTCCTGAAGTGCTACTCTAGGGGCATATTGAGAACTACAGCATGCCAAGCCCCAAATCCCTGCTGAGACTGCACACACCATGTTTACCTCAGTAATTCTGTTAAATATAGTGAAGTCCCTGCCTATGAATATGTGTGTGGAGATTGCCTTACCTTAAGGTGTTAGGCAGAAACTACACGCTTAATACTGGTGTGGAATTTGTTTTTATATAGTGTAATTGTTTTTAAGTTAAATCCCACCGCTTTGCAATTTCATGTGCTGTAGCCACAGAGACACTATGCTAATAGGGATTGAGGAAACTTACCTAACAACAACATTCAAAGCTTTAATTATGTTCAAGTTCCATTAGCAGGATTCCATAATTGTTTCCATATTCAAAGACTGGTTGTGCTAAAACTGAAGAATTGGATGAAATGAATTTTCCCTGGGTTTTAATGAGCCAGACATAAATGGAAAACTCAGAAGGGACAATATCATCTCTCCAGAAATAGAAGTGCATCTGTCTGTAGCTGCTTCAGTTTGGATGCTAGTTGGGAAGTTGTGGCTTCATTTCGGGGAACTGACTGCTTACCTATTGATCATGGAAACAAGAGAACACTGACAAGTTCATTGCAGACGGCAAAGCTGACCAAAACATGAAAAGTTTCTGCACTTTGGAGTACTGTTACAGGCTTAAAGGCACTTTGAGCACATGGGCTACCATCAAGTGGGAGGAGAGCTTTGTCATAGAGTCATGTGAGTTTACTGTTGGTATTGCTTAGGATCATGCTAAAGGGCCACTTTGGGCTCAACTGTAGTTGTGAAATCAGTTTGGACAAAATTACACTACAAGAATATCACTGTATATCAAAAGTGCAGTTACAGTAAGAGAAGTATATTACATTATTATGTCTGGTAATTTTATACATTTTCTTGTCATGACAACTGCAGAGTTGCATACTAACTACACATTGTTGTGCATGCTGAACCTGATGAACCGTTTTCAAAAAAACTTTGTAAGGACTTAATTTACACACAAAGTTAAGTCAGTCTGTCTGCTTAATCAGACTACCAAACCACAGATCAGACAATAAAAATAAACCCTGTAAGCTAAATTGTATCTATTAATGAAAGGAAGGATTGGCAATTTTCCTTCAGGGCCAGAGGGTTTAGATTATGAGGGTATATTTTTAACAGAAGGAATAAATCTAGGTTAGCATGTGCATTTGGGAACAGTTTGCCAATTATGTTACATTCATCCCTATCCATAGAAATGTCCTTCATCTGCTGTCTATTAAAGTGCCATGACTTTGTTGAATACCACAAGTTTATACTTTACCAGTGTAGTGCTGGATAAATGTTAGGTTGTCTACAGGGCAAGTACGACCTTGTGCTGCCTAGTCCCTTTTTTTAGCTGTAGAAACTGACCAGGCTAAAAGTGGTAGCTATTGTAACATAATAAAATGTGGGAAATTAGCTGGAAAAGAAAGTAATAAGTCAAGACTTGTCCACAGGTGGCTTATTTTGCTTAGATTGATTAGTATTCACACATACCGGCATGCGTCTGAAAAGTCATATTTTCAGTACAATCCTTGATTACTGTACATAAGTAGATTTTTCGTACTTTACTTTTTTTTTTGGAACTTTTTACTTTCACTCATTAAATTGTTTTACACAAATATCTGTACTTTCTACTTCTTACATTTTTAAACCAGGCTCGTTACTTTAGTTTTAATTTATTTCGTGATTTTCATCGCTATTTTCATCTCATCAAGTTTCTTGTAATTGCATGACTTTTTCAACCAACCACTGGTGTATCATTTCCTGGTTATTATGCACCACAGACATAGGTTAGCCTTTGAAGCTAACAACAAGCAAGGCAGGAGGCAACAAGAAGTTTGGGGCTAATGTGGATGGGACAGAGGGGGAGTCTGTTATGTAAACATAACTGAGAACAGAGACATTCCTGATCATCATCTTTTCTTTGTTTGTGTTCTATATGGTGGTTGTTCAGCCTGGATACATTTATGAGATAACAACATTTTAAATTATTTTGTATTAATATATTAATATGATATGAGGTGCAGTTAACAGCGTGACACTAAAACAGGGAGTAGTAATGGTTACTTTTACTTACAGTAAGTACATGTCAGAGCCCAAACTTTTTTATTTTACATAGAGTGAAAAAGTGTAGTCAGTACTTTTATCAGAGTCTTTTAAAACATAGGAATCTGTACTTCTACTTGAGTGAAGGATGTGTGCACTTTTGCCATCTTTGGTTCATGCTAATTAATCCAAATAAAAATGATTTTACAGGTAACCAGATAGCTCCTGACAGATATGTTTAGTGGGATGCAGCATCAGCTTGTTCTATAATAACAGCACTGAAATGTCACCAATGTGTGGTACATACATTTAAAACATTTAAAGGAGTATATTTATTTTAGCTTTATGGTTGTTAAACCTACATAATATATCCACCCTTGCTCCTCACTTTAGAAGACTAAACAGTCACAGTAATCTTTGCTTTATTTCACCAAATATTTACAGGATTCATTATGGTATACTAATAAACATGGTAGGAATATTGCTATTACACAATATTTATTTCACAATAAAAAGTTAGGAATGCATTATCCCCTAAGCATAATTCAGATAATATACTGTGTAAAGATAATTGAGCATTCAGTTGCCTGTTGACTCCTGTATATTACAATATGTCCCTCTCTTGAACTGTAGAGCTTTGATGCATGCTCTGGTCTGCTTTCTTTCCTGCAGGTCTGAAATGTGGGAGATAAATAGCTCTAGCCTCACTTTAATAATCTCACAGTGGGAGGGCTGAAGCTGATGGGCATCTTAGTGCTATTCTACGGCCCTTTTCACCCTCCAGGAAGCAAGTGTCCAATTTTTTCAAGGTCTGGCATGCTTAATGGCATGGAGACAATATTAAACAATTTGCCTCAGAAATCCAAGGTGTATGGATAGCTGGGGAAGGGGGTGCTTAAAGGCAGTAATGAGAGTAGTTACATTAATCTTAGTGCTGCTTATTTCTCCAGCACAGCCTTAATGAGGAGAGGCCAAATACCATGCTGACATACATGTTACATACAACTGGGAATATTTACTTTCAGTAAAGAGTCACACATGCACACACACTCAAATAACTAGTTTACAGACACGAGTCACACTGTTGCAACAGAAACAACTTACACTGAGTATATTTAGTCTATGTAATAATGAAAAATAGTTGAAATATTTTTGTGCATATTCTGTATACCTACAATATCTATTATGCACACTACATACATTTTTTATGTGATGTTTAAAAAGTGCTCTTCTGATTACAAAGATTAAGTCAAGTCAGGTACAAGTCAATACACACAATAGACATTGTCTAAAAGCAGCTTTACAGAATTTAACAGTTAAGGTGAATGATGTGTATTTATCCCTGATGAGCAGCCATGGCAACTGTGGCAAGGAAAAATTCACTTAGATGTTATAAGGAAGAAACCTTGAGAGGAACCAGACTCAAAGGGGGAACCCATCCTCATTTGGATGATATTAAGAGTGTGATAAGATTATTACTCGTCTCACATTTATAACAGTGACTTTCCCATTACTTCCATAAAAATGTTATTGGGGAGGAATTTTATTAGCTCAGTAAAATAGGCTCAATGGATTTGCATCTGCAATGCCTAATATGTAAATTATTAAGGCATAATACCTGAAAAATAAACTTGGTAGCAACTTAAACTTGGTCATTTTAGTAATAAAATTAAGCTTAAATTTTATTAGCCCATATTTTCACTGGCTTGGCTACTGCTATATAAGATAGGGATAGAATAGAACTAGGGGAGGTGGTAGCTCAGTGGTTAAAGCTCTGGGTTACTGATCAGAATATTGCAGCTCAACCCCTAGCACTGCCAAGGTGCTGCTGTTGGGCCCTTGAGAAAGGCCCTTAACCTAATCATGGCTCTGACCCTAACAATCAGGCATATGCAAAAAAAAAAAAAAAAGAATTTCACTGTGCTCTAATGAAACTAAGGCATACTCAATTTTAGCAGATTAATGGCTATGTTAGCAAAATCAAATATTATTTCTATAATTGCCAAATTTTAAATACATTTTGAAAATATGAAGATGCATATGTCAGATAACATGACTCAACTCAACAACTCAAACCTCTGTCTCTGTGACAAATGTGTGCTAGATTGACTAGCTATCTAATCCTACATTTAATATGAATCAATATTAATCAAAGAAATGCTGTTAAACTTTTTTTATAGCTCATTATTAACGTTTAATAAAACATCTTTATTTTCAGGGCCAGTCACTGTTTACTGAATAGAGAGCAGGATGACTCACAGTCACTGGCACAGGCACAGGCACAGGCACAGGCACAGGCACAGGCACCAAGTCTCCATAAGCGATCACAGTGGATGATCTTTCACAATTAGTGATGCTGAAATTTCTCAAATCTCTAACTGTCATAGTTCAAGCGTAATTGACACCTCAAGCCTAGCTTTTGTCTACTGTAATATGACATAGTGTACTTCTACTGTATTAAATGAGCAATACATACTGTGTAGTACTATTAAACAGTATGCATTGCATAATATATTGTACTACCAAAAGTGTTTACACTGGTACATTTGAGTGTTTAATGTTGTGTAGTTTCAAAGTCTGATGTTGTAGTTGAACAAGTTCATTTGCATAAAAAAAAAATAGATTGGGTGAGTTTCTGTGGAAATCAATTCCAATGTAATATTATAAACCATTTTGTTGGTAAAACTATTCATAGATTGCTACATTAGGACGTTCTGATTTTTATCCAAAACATTTATTCACAGTAAATGAATCACGGACGTCCTGCTGCACTGGAAACATATACAGATAATGCATGAGAGGAACAATTGCTATCTTTCTCATTAACCCTATCAGGAATTCATTTTTCTATTCATTTTGGCCTGACCTTTCCATTGTATGAAAATGAAAAAAAAATGAATGTGAGGCAGTTTAAATTATTATTTTACACAGTGAGTCCATACAGTGACAGTGGCTAGAATGTAATAGAACTGCATCCTAATGTTATGGGACATCTGTCTCGTCAAATGTGAAAGGGTAAAAGGTTCATGGTCTCTCCCTTTCTGGCTGCATTAGTGTCTGTTTCTCTGTGTGTGTGTGTGAGTGTGTGTGAGAGTGAAAAAGAGTTTCTTAAGGAGCATGGGACTAATGATAGCTCGATTATGGGCTCATGTCCATTACGCAAGAACATTTTATAGGTGTCTACAGCTGGGACCCAACCATTAACATGCTGCTATTTGTACTCTCTTAATGCTGATGCATGGCTCTTGTGTGTGTGTGTGTGTTTGTGTGTGTGTGTGTGTGTGTGCAAGCTGCAGAGATGAGGATCAAGTGCTTTTTAATCATCTCAGAATGTTAAATGGAAAACAAATTCAGGCATTATTTTTTCATCTGGAATAACATCTGTTCTTTGAGGTCTGACTAATGGTGAGAATGAATAAAAAAAAAAAAAGAAAACGACCCATTTAGGCAGGGAGTGATATGCAGTCAGACTTTTTGGCATAGCGGTGATGCGGGTGAAGCCCAGGAAGTGCTCCTGCACAGCTTGGATGAGGTCATTTCCTTATCAACTCGCCTGACCCTATTTCTGTATGCAGGCTTCATTAACCATTTCAGCATGGGATAAAACTTCTGAACAGTTCTGGGATCAAGAGTAATGCTTTTATTTCTTTAGTTTCTAGTGTTATGGAACTAAAGATACTGTCAGATCTTTCTAATAAGATTGATTGATTGATATTTAATGATGAATTTATGAGTCTGTATACTGTATAATATATTGGGAAGTCATTAACCTCAGTGATGAAAAGATAAAGCCAGAGGATCCCTTTACACTGGGGGCTGGACAGAACGGGTGTGGTGCCCCCCAGGGTCCTTTAGTGCCAGGCAACACATGGGCCCCAGATAACATGAGGTGCTGTTTGGATTAGGGGTGTGACGAAAAAGGGAAGCTCCAGAGGCTCAGACAAAATGAGTGCTGCATGATGGGGCTCTGCCAAGGAGATAATCACTTTTCCTACCCTCATGTTATTCGGATACACCCTAAGGGTTCAATCGAGATAGTAAGCACCACATCACACATGCAAGACGAACAGCGAGAGTGTAATACAGCATATATGGTTTAAATTTGCTTTTGCTTTGCACATCTCAATGTGGGATGCCAACTCTGAGATTGATTTTGTAAATGTACTGACAGTAGGAGGTACACTACACAGACAAAGGTTTGTAGACATTGTTAATCATAAGATTCATATGTGCATAACATCCAATTCTACATTTAGTCCCCATTTGCTGTTATAATAACCTTCACAATTTTGAAAAGTTCCACTAAATTTTGAAATGTGATTTTGGAGATTTGTGCTCGTTCATCCATAGGGGCATTATTATAATCAGATATGGATGTAGGGTGAGGAGGCCTGGGGTACAGTCATCATTCTGATTCAGTTGTTCAGTAGGGTTGAGATCAGAGCTCTATAGCTGGTCATTTAACATTTTTCACTCTAACCCATGTAAACCATATGTTCATGGAGCTTCACGTTTTTTAAAACATCCTATACAATTGTGTGCCTTCAACTTTGTATGGGAATGAACCACATATGGCTGGAAAAGAGTGTGGTGTATAGGCATGGTACTCAGATTTATTTTAAGAACAAAATAAACATACCTCTATAAGACAAATTATGCCAGTCTGACACTGGCACCAAAAGAATTAGTAGATGATTCCATTGTTGGGTTATGGCTTTTGGGACACTATTAATAAGCAAGCAGTTGGAAAGGAATATTCTGAAATACCAGGTCTTACTACTTTTATATTTACATTTATAGCATTTGGCAGACACCCTTATCCAGAGCAACTTACAACCCAGCAGTTGTGGGTTTAGGTCCATGTTCAAGGGCTCAGCAGTGGCAGCATTTGAACTCATATCCTTCAAATCAGAAGTCCAACATCTTAAACACTGAGCCACTACTGTCTACCTGAATATCCTATTAGGTTAAAAATATATATACATACAGAATTTGGAACTATATATATTTAAAACAAACCTTATTTTCTTATCTGTGTGTGTTATTGGCATTTAAAAGAATAAAAAATATGATTTAAAGATGTGCAAAGGTCATTTTATGGACTCCCACAGCCAGCAGGGGGCAGTAATGAAATCCAGAAAAGTGATCCAGTACATACAGTATGTTGCTGTTCTGGATCCATGAGTCAAGTGGTTTATGCTTTTAAGCATTTAGAGCATAAACCAGCATCATACTTCTGTCAAAAGGCAACGAGACCACTTCCAGTTCTCACATCTCTTAAGCTTCAACACCACACACTCAGGCACATCAGGTTTCTAAGGCCCAGGTATACAGTATATTGCCAATGAGATGCACCTAGACTTACATAATAACTATCAGTGACTGTAACAAAAGCTATTTTTATGATCAAAGCAATAACCATAAACTCAGGAAGGTGGGCATTACATGATTTCACAATTCCCACATATTCCCACGCCTAATAACCAGTCTCCAGAAACACAAGTGCTAAAAGGTGGATCACTCACTGAAGCTTTTTATAGCCGCTGGCCTCCCACACCAGCGCCTGGCTCCAACGTTGTTTATGTAACATTATGCAGTTATCATGTTGCTACGGGGACATGACGGATGGTGTGAAAGTGCTATGTGCTCGTGGGGCACTTTGCATGAGCACACTGATATAATCGGCATGTTTGCGAGCAGACGGCCAATGATTCATGCAGTATCAGTCTGTCAGTTTTAAAAAATAATAACAAACTTACACGCTGTTCACAACATCTGTACTCAGGAAACAGGTGAATCATGATTCTCAAATACTGTCTAGCAAGTCAGAACTAGCTTTTACATCATTGCATTATCAGAGATCACACAGTTATAAAATAGCAGTGCAACAGTCATAACACTGATAAACCTACCAAGGAAATATTATTGAATGCATGTTTATTGCAGTGGTCCTTGGGGGTGGAAAACCAATCACAATCATTGCCAAAGATGTATTTATCATTAAAATCCAATAGTTAATATGCTGCTTGTTTGATCTCTTAAAAAAAAGGGTTTAGTACAAATCCTAATAACTGGAAAAAATAACAAGGCCTACAAATAATGTCAATGCATACATAATGTGTTTTATCAGTAAAAAGTACAGGAGCATTAAGCTCTCTGACTGCAAAATATAGACAGAATAGCCTTACAAATATTTGAGGAATGAATAGATTACTATGGCTACAAAAATGTCGAGAATACATGGTTCATTAGGTTATTAGGTTAGGTTTCAGCTTGCTGTTAATATGAGTAACTGAACAAATACCCGTCTGAGCTCCTCTAGTCCACTTCTTGCACGACAGTTGCTCCATTTTTCAGAGTCCCAAAGCTTGGTAAGTGATACCCTGATTGCAGTATAGTTATGCAATAACATAAAGAGAATTATTTGCACACAACACTGAGAGAAAGCTCTTGCATTTGGCTCTTGCAATGATTGGTGATTGACCATCTATTGTCTGTCCCACCCACATGCTGGTAGTCTGCTCATTTGAAGAGGGAACATGATGTACCTTCTAAGACCAGATGAGGACAACATGAACAAACAGTCCAGTTGAGCTTCGTCAGTTGGACACATTCAGTTAAGCACCATCGATTAGAACTGGATCAATGCTGCTGATCAGCTCATTCTGGATCATGACCTCTGAGTTTTTACTTTAATCTGCTAATCTTATTAAAACTGCTACACCAATGTAACTTCAGCTTCTTCAAAACAGATATACATGCATATACAACCTGCCCTTTCCCATTCCAAATGTTCTCTCTGGCTGAAGCTCTGCTGACAATCAAGTATGACACAGACTAGACATTTGTATTTGTATAATGTACAGCTTGTGCAAGAAATACAGTACATACTGTATACAATGGTATATCGATTTATATTATATTAAACCCATGATATAAAAAATACATAATTTATAATGTAATCTACTGCTCTGGGCACTGAGCTGCCAGATTTGATGCACGCTTTGCTAGTCCCTTATGATTATATGATCTTTTGTAGGAAAAAGTGTATCTCCTTAGTATGGTAGATGTGGCTGATGGACAAGGTAACCAATTAAACCAACAATTTATTATGAGGAAATGTAAAAGAAAAAAAACACTTCATATAGAGTGTCACATGGAGCAAATGGCTGTTAGGGCTTTTGCATAGCTAAATATATGCCCACAGTCATTGAAGCCTGAGGAATTCTCCGATGGTATCACACCATTTTTCCACATAGTATGGTTCTTATAGCTTGCTGTTGGAAAATGATCTGATTAGATCCCTAATCAAAGAACATGAAAGCTGTGTAATTATTTCCATACTCGTGTTCATTTTTATGTTAATCACAGTTAGTTCCGTTTAGCTAGCATTGCTTAGCTGAAGATCCGTCTGAGGGAACATGATGTACCTTCTAAGACCAGATGAGGCCCTCAGACAGGTGATCTGTAATACAAACAGTTTTGCAATTTAATGGTCAATGTCAAAAAATCTTTTGTAATGAGGGATGTATTTATTTTTTATTTTTTTTAAGTGCCTAAGAATATTGTTTTAAACCATACACACTAAAAATATATGCTCTTTTTCTAACTAATTTGTTCAATTTAATAAAAAAGCTAAAAGGCAAAGATGATCTTGCTGAACCAATTTTGAATGTGCAATCCTACCAGGGCTTTGTTAATGTGTAGACTTGAAATGTAAATATTCATCAAAATATAAATCTGTTAAATAAGCTAAAAGTATATAAGTATTTAAACAGTAATTATGTTACATAATATTCCATATACATGAATACATGTGTTAACAGTCTTAACCTTTAATACACAGATCCAACAGATGCACAGAACTCCAATTTGGTGTTGCTTTCATTTGCCAAGTAGTCTGTGATAAGGAAAGCTGCTGCTTGGCTGTTTCAGGTACACTGCAAATATGCAAACTGCCCGTGATCACAGATAGGAGCAGAGAGATTCTTCCACTACACTGTAATTAACATTCTGTCATTTGGCACGACTTGACTAGTAATTGTTAATCACTTAGAGTGCTGGAATTTTTTTTCTTTTTCCAAACACGGGTCAGCATATATGACCTCAGCACACTCTTTTGAGGTGAGCTAGGATCAGTGCTGGTCTTTGATGAGTATGTATTTGCTGCTCTGCAGTCTTGAAGATCCGAGAGTGGAGGTTAGCTGGGCTGGCATTGCATGCTGTGATCATGCAATGCCACAGCATGATCAATCACTAAAGTATATTTATAAAAGGAAAGGTTTATCTGTACATGCATATAAAAAGAAACAAGGAAAAGGGAGAAAATATTGTGTATTTTCAGAAATCTACACTTCACTGACACGAGGGAAGCAAGGGAAATGTATTATCATGGTCCTCCCTTGACCCTTGCTCAGACCAAGAGGGGATTTCTAGGGGGGGTGTTGGTGAGTGGGAATAATAAATATGGGCATCCTGTTTAGGAAAAGTAGAAGGAAAAGGGCAGGAACTGCATCAGACAGAGGCAGGCAGACTCTCCTTTTTTTCAACATGTCAATGTGTGTCTTTCTGTATTTTTCTGTTTCTTTCACCCAACCTCTCTCACTCTCCCCCCCCTCTCTCTTTCTCTCTCTCTCTCTTTCTGTCTGACCCACTTATAACTATGGATGAATCCTCAGCAAGTCTCCTAGGTGTTCCATTACAGACTGTGTGTGAGGCCTAAATGGCTCTTATCAAATTACCCAGATGGACACAATCCTGTCAAACAAGGATAGAGGGACTATAGTCCATTTTAAACTAGATTATTTAATATACAGTGAAAATGAGGTGGCAGTAGAAAGGACCACATACAGCTGACCTGATCTAACCTTGAAAACAACAACAAAATGTCAACCTTCAATGTACTATTTCAGTAGCAACCAGTTAAGACAGGAGGGTTGTAATAGTATGTGCATTAGAAACACTTCTATTCCCACAACAGGAACAGCATGAGTTCCATTTGCATTTGCTCCACTTCCCCCAGAGGATGATAATCCAATTCCCAACCTGTGGCCATGCCTTATGCAATAAACTCAAGAGCCATGATGTCCCACATTGCCTGTGTGTGCCCTAAGCAAGTGGGGCTCTGCTCTCTGTGTATGCTTGCTAACATGTGCATCATGTAGCCTTGTCTAGGGATGGAACAGGTTAGTGGTCACATCTGGCACCCTACACAATGACCTCTTCTGATTCCACAGCTGGATGTGCACTATGGGCTCGTCACCACTGGAGGTTTAGTCAGAATAAATGAAATGATCTATTTTGAGCAATTTTTTTTCACCTGTTTTGCTAAGATGCTATAACTGCACTCACATCTGTCAATTGATAATCATTATTTAATCTCACAAGATTTAATGTAATAGTGAAGGTCAGGGAACAGATGTTGCTTAAAAACTCCTTGATATCTACAATTTTGAACATGCACTATTATATTTTAAATAATACAGCATTTCCAAATTTTTATTGTGATATAATTATATTTTTGTTATTGTTTTTTTCTCTCCAAAATTTAAAAAATGACAATACATTTCACAATAGAAAGCCCTGTGTGACATTTCTGTGTTACCCAAGAATTTAAAAATGAGGCAAGATACTCATCAAATTGGCCATGAAAATCTAAACAACCAGGACAGCTAAGTAGCACTTTGTGCTTATAAACCCTTTTGTTTGTCATGATATGGTTTAAGAAGGATCACTATAGGGTGGTGTTTTCATTGACTTCAATTCAACTACAAACCAGAAATCTTTAGCCAACACCCATTAATACCATTGAATATATACCTTTAAAGTTTTCCTTGTTAAACTTAAATTTGCAGTTCCTATTTTTGTATATTACAAAGATGTTCCATAATACTGTACCTACTATAGTTTCAGATATTAGATTCATTCTGTAGCTGTGTAGGAATTCAATAACTTGCATGATAAGATAGACTACAGAACGGAACTTTGCAGATAGCAAGTACATCCGAGACAATAATTTTTATATGCATATTATGGTATTCATAAAAGCAAATGGCTTCAGGAGAATGTGAAATCAATCCGCCATTCATTTTCCATTTATTCTGTGTGATGTAACACAGTTCAGCAGAAAACCCAGCTGACAGCAGTAACCAGGCCAGAAGCATTTTTTTTTAAGGAAGATGTAAAAAACACATTTAAAGTTGCCTTGTTTTTCCCTTTCACAGAATTCCCCTTTAACACAGATAACATCTCAGCACATAAAGGAATGAAGAAAAAAAGAAAGACCACTTCATCTACTCAAGAATTACAAAAGAAAGAGCTTCAAAACTCAAAAGCCACAGCACAGCACAGCGGATCTTACCCCGTGGGCCCTGATAGATGCTCTGAACTCCACTGATGAAGCTTAAATATTTAATCATTCTCCGATCTCATGCTCACTGGCTCAAACCACATTTGTTCACAATTATGTAATTCTGGGGTTTTCAAGTCGGCCTCGGTTTTGATCACTTTTCAGTGGTGGTTTAAGGGCATGCACGTACACACAAACAGGAGAAGTAATAGAGAAATCCTCATTAGTAGCACTGGAATAAATCATATAGAGATGCCTGACGGGTCATAATGTAATCGGCTACATAACTCTCAATCCTCAAGATGATTTTCATACACAGCACAGACTTCTTCAGCAAATAAACAAAAGCTTTACTCAGACTTTACTTTTTCACCTTTTATAAATAAAAAAGTAAATGAAAAAGAAAAAATAACAACAACATATTTGTGTATATTACCTTCTCAGTTTATTAACCTAAAATAATGTTTTACAACATTGTAATTATTTTTATAAACTGTATATTTACATATGAGTCTGGCAGCATTTTAAATCCAGCCATTAGGGTTGCACCAGTGCACTCTTAGTGCCGGTCCCAAGCCCGGATAAATTGGGAGTGTTGCGTTAAGAAGGGCATCCAGTGTAAAACGTGGCAAATCAAATATGCGAATCACAAAAGAGAATTTCATACCGGAGCAGTTGAGGCCTGGGTTACCAATGACCGCCACAGGTATCGTTAGCCAACAGGGTACCTGTGGAAATGGGGCTACTGTTGGCCGAAGGAGGAGAAGGAGAGGAGGAAGATTTCTACAGAGACGGCAGGGAAAGTAGAAGTGTAGGAGGGTGGAGGTTCAGGTTGGTACTTTAAATGTTGATACTATGACTGGTAAAGGGAGAGAGTTAGCTGATATGATGGAGAGGAGAAAGGTAGATATGATGTGTGTTCAGGAGACCAAGTGCTTATGCTCCACAAGTGGGTTGTGAGATGGAGAAGAAGGAAAAATTCTGGAGTGAGTTAGATGAAGCGGTAGAAGGGGTACCTAGGAATGAAAGATTGCTGATTGGGGCAGATTTAAATGGGCATGTAGGTGAAGGGAACAGAGGTGATGAGGAGGTGATGGGTAGATATAGCTTTATGGAGAGGAATGTGGAAGGGCAGATGGTGGTAGATTTTGCTAAAAGAAGAAGGAGGATCACAGGGTGATCTATAAGAGTGGAGCAAGGTGCACACAGGAGTACAAGGAGATGCAGCAGCAGGTGAAGAGGGATGTGGCAAAAGTCAAGGAAACGGCATATGAGGAGCTGTATGAGAAGTTGGAGACTAAGGATGGAAAAAAGGATTCGTACCGATTGGCCAGGCTGAGGGGCCGAGCTGCGAAGGATGTGCTGCAAGTTAGAGCAATAAAGGATGGAGATGGAAATGTGTTGACTAGTGAGGAGAGTGTGTTGAGAAGATGGAGGGAGTATTTTGAGCAGCTGATGAATGAGGAAAATGAGAGAGAAAGAAGGTTGGATGGTGTGGAGATGGTAAAGCAGGAAGTGGCTAGGATTAGTAAGGAGGAAGTAAGAGCAGCAATTAGGAGGATGAAGAGTGGAAAGTCGGTTGGACCAAAAGACATACTGGTAGAAGCATGAAGATGTTTAGGAGAAATGGCTTTTTAACAAGATTGTTTAACAGGATTTTGGAAGGTGGGAAGATGCCTGAGGAATGGAGAAGGAGTATGCTGGTACCGTTTTTTTGAAAATAAGGGAGATGTGCAGACCTGCAGTAACTACAGGGAAATAAAGTTGATCAGTCACACCAAGAAATTATGGGAAAGAGTAGTAGAAGCCAGGCTGAGAGAAGAGGTGACCATCTGTGAGCAACAGTATGGTTTCATGCCGAGGAAGAGCACCACAGATGCATTATTTGCTTTAAGAATGTTGATGGAGAAGTATACAGAAGGTCAGACACAATTGCATTGTGTGTTTGTGGATTTAGAGAAAGCGTACGACAGGGTGCTGAGAGAGGAGCTGTCGTACTGTTTGAGGAAGTCAGGTGTGTAAGAGAAGTATGTGAGGGTGGTGCAGGACATGTATGAGGACAGTGTGACAGCAGTGAAGTGTGCAGTAGGAAAGACAGACTGGGTCAAGGTGGAGGTTGGACTGCATCAAGGATTGGCTCTGAGCCCTTTCTTGTTTGCAGCAGTGATGGACAGGTTGACGGACAAGGTCAGACAGGAGTCTCCATGGACTATGATGTTTCTGGATGATATTGTGATTTGTGGGAGCAGGTTGAGAAGAGCCTACAGAGGTGGAGGTACATGCTGGAGAGAAGGGGAATGAAAGTCAGTAGGAGTAAGACAGAGTACATGTGTGTGAATGGAGTGGTGTGGTTGCAGTGAGAAGAGGTGGAGAAGGTGGAGGAGTTCAGGTACCTGGGGGTCAACAGTGCAAAGTAATGAAGAGTGTGTTAGGGAAGTGAAGAAAAGAGTGCAGGCAGGGTGGAGTGGGTGGAGAAGAGTAACAGGAGTGATTTGTGATAGAAGAGTATCTGCAAGAGTGAAAGAAAAGGTTTATAGGACTGTAGTGAGACCTGAGATGTTGTATGGTTTAGAGACAGTGGCATTGAGTAAAAGACAGGAGGTGGAGCTGGAGGTAGCAGAGCTGAAGATGTTGAGGTTTTCGTTAGGAGTGACGAGGATGGACAGTTTTAGAAATGAGTTTATCAGAGGGACAGCGCATGTAGGTCGTTTGGAGACGAAATTGAGATGGTTTGGACATGTGAAGAGGAGGGACATGGGGTATATCAGTAGAAGAATGCTAATGATGGAGCCACCAGGAAGGAGGAAAACTGGAAGGCCAAGGAGGTGGTTTATGGATGTGGTGAGGGAAGACATGCAGGTAGTTTGGTTGAAAGAGGCAGATGTAGAGGACAGAGGGGTATGGAGACGGATGATCCGCTGTGGCGACCCCTAATGGGAAAAGCCGAAGAAGAAGAAGAAGAAGAAGAAGAAGTCTGGCAGTATTTTAACTAAAAGTAATCAACATTATCCTCACATTCTGAGCGACTTCCCTGCCAATGTGCACCATGATGCCTAGTGTGCCGTATACACGATATTTGTTTGTGGTCAGTCCATGTGAAATCACTATAGACCTTCAGACTGACCATTTCAGAATTGTTTCATACTTTGTAAAAAGGATTTCACCATTCCTAATAAACAGTGTGCACAATCTCTCTGAGATACAAAGGCTTAAAAACAAGTGCTAGAGGATGTCAAAAGCTTTTACTCTTTAATAAAAGCAGACCAAGGCAACAGTACTTCCTTTGTCTTTAGTGTTGCTGCATACACCTGATTTTCATGTAACATTGCTATATCTTTGGCACCACGCTCCATTACTGAACAAGGTAATTCTATTCACAATCAGTTGGCTATGAATGCATGTAAAATCTAAGCCAGTAATCCTCCTGATTATTCCATCCAGAGGTTAAAAAACAGACAGGAAATCACAAATAAGGATAATCCATGAGCAACTAAACTTGTGAGTGAAAAATAAAGTTAGGAAACCAGAAGAGAAAAACGAGGCTCAGACTGAAATGTACAAAAGCAACAATAAGACTTCACAAAGCAAGGGTATAAATAGATAAAGTAATCTAAACAGAGAACAGATGAAAAAATTGAGAAATAAACCAATGGTAATATGGGGCTGAAGACAGGACCAAGGCCAAAACCAAATCATGTCACAATAATAGCACGAGCAATGCAAGTTGTTCATAGGGGATTTGTAAACACACACACACACACACACACACACACACACACACACACACACACACACACTATTTTTATGACAAGTAATAAAATTGTTATTTTAGAGTTTAGTCATACTCGTTGCACATTCGTACTGATTGTTATTGAAATGACACAGTGTTGTTGGTCAGGTGAACTATTTCCAACATGAACATTTTGCCCTAGATGTGTTTTTTTTTTTTTTACATAAAATATAATTGGTTCTAAACATCTTCCTCATGCCTGTTTTCTTCTGTGGTGTTGCTTTGCTAATTTCTGCTTGCTTATGCAACCCTCACTGAGTGATGAGTAAAATAAAAACACATGTAGCGGAGGGGAAAACTGAGTTGAATATAAAACCACATAGAAATGTACTAGTGCCATGAAAGTGGCATAAAAACATTTTGTTACACAAATTAAAAAGATTTAAGCTGCGTGTTTTGAACAAAGCCATGTTAACATATTTTATGTAGGACTAATTTAATCATTTGGTTAACACGACCCTGAGGATGACATTTGCCATGTAAGAAACTTAGAAATTTAGTATCTTTAAATTTCAACAAAATCCTATGAGAGTTCTTGTGTTAATCTCTGCAGTTCTCAAATACTGTCAGGAAATGCACATATATAACAATCTTATATTGAAGCATGGCTAATGAAAAGAATATGGTGTTTTTTTTCTGAATATCGTGGTGCATGATCTAGGAACCTGATCATTAAACCTGATTATCGGTACATGCCTAGTGTCTAATAAGCAATGGGAAGAGCCCTGGCAGAGAGATTTCGCTGTCACAATCATCATCATCAGCCACTAATGCCTGTGGTGGAGCTGCCTGCTAAAGCCATTTGGCAAATGGCACAGTGCAGCATATGGTTGAGAAAATGATTTGATTTATTGTCTCATACCTGACCACCGTACACACAAATTGAATCAATTTCACCAACTCTGTCCCAGATTCTTTGTGACATGACTAAATCCTGGTTATTTATTTATTTGCTGACTGAAAACATCTGCACTTTTGTCCTTGCTGTTTCTTGTTTCAACTTGTCTGATTAAAAGCACTTCATTCTGCAGCACTGCCTTGAAATGAACCACGAAAAAGTCAGAGGGTTGAGGGCATCATTATGTGCAGCTTTTTTTTTTTTATGCAGTGGAATATAAATCAAGGCGGTGCAGGATGACTGTGGCCTGGCTCATGACTAGTGCTCCACTTACAGACCTTATGTCAGCACTTGCACTTTGGTGACTGTGAAAGTGAGCAGTATGAACCGGTATGATGTGTTCAGATGACCCTGACTGCTATCACACCGTCTCACCAAGTGAGAGATTAAAGCAGTGCAGGCAGATTGGACTTCATTTTATGCTAATTCACTGCTTCAGAACTCGCTGTGCAGCATGGCCGAGGACAGATCTCCCCTCACTCCCTCCCAGGTTCACTCCTATTGTTCCTAATGAGCTCAGCTGATGCCTCACTCACTCACTCACACACACACACACACACACACACACACACACACACACACACACACACACACAATGGCACAAACCTGTGTATTTTACACATGGTGAAATCAGTGTGTCAACATCAAATAGCTGGTAATGATTATTGTTTGTGTACCAGTCAGATATATCAGTCATACATCACCTTGAGCAAATGATTACCATTATGTCAAGTTATTGTCAAAAGTGGGCTAGGTTTACTTTAATATATGTGTCTGGAATTGCAAAAAAGTGCTGCTGAGCAATGCTCAATGCTCCTTTAATGGATCCAGTAAATGCCGCTATTTGCATCTAGGTCAAATGATGAGGTCATGAAATCAGTGAAGCATCCATGATGAAACAGTGTTTAATGGTCTTTTATACTGAAGTGTATGTGTCCACTGAGATTGTGCAACTGATTTAAAAATATTTTCCTGTGGAGGCAAGAACATGCCAGATTGCATCAATTCTAAGCATATTTCAATTACTTTTAAAATACCTTTTTTATTAATGCTATTCAATATGCAGAAAGTGATTAACAGGCACATACACAGTAATTCCATTATTATTATTATTATTATTATTATTATTATTATTATTATTATTATTATTTATTTTTTTACTTTTAGGTAAAAAGTTACCTTTATTGTATTTCATTTATTGCACAAGTCAGCATTAACCAACTCTAAACGTAATACAACAATAATTATATCACAGCTGTGTTGAATTTTAATATTGTTCATATGTTACTATACATTTATAAAACGCATTAAACAACTCTGACTTCAACAGCAAGACAAATCATATTAATGCACTTGTTCTAATGATGTCAATACTTAGTTGCTACTAATTCATATAGTTTTGTATATGAACCACATAGACTTGTATGGAAAATGTGACCTCCGTGGCTATGACCGTGGAATGATTGGTGCCAGATGGGTGTATATCAGAAACAGCATGAATCCATGGACCCAACTTGCCTTGTGTGACAGTTCAGGCTGGTGGTGGTGATGTTGTAGCGTGGGGAGTGTGTACATGGCACTCATGACCTGCGTATTGTTGAAATGCCACAGTCACTCTAAGTATTGTTTCTGACTATGTGAACCGGTTGGCTACAGAATGACTACAGTTTACTCATCTTAAAATGGCTATTTCCAGCATGTTAATGCACAATGGAACAACATGAACATTACAATGAGTTCAATATGATTCAGAGGCTTCAAGTCACCAGTTCTGAATCCTAAAGAGTGCTTTTAAGATGTGGTAAAAGAGGATATACCACATGAAAGTCCATGAAACACTAATTTCTTCATGAACTACTAGTGTCTCAAAGGAATGTTTCTACACTTTTGTAACACTTTATTTAATCCATGTTAAGAGCAAAAAAGGTTTCCTAACCACTATTACTATGATTTTTTTACTTATTATTTGATCTGTGTAATATACTATAAAAACATGTATGTTACTAGATTTCATAATAAATAAATTGATCACTTGGTCTAGATGTGAAATCCCTGCTGTTTAGAATCACTGCTTTACAGTAGTAAATTTTCATTTATGTTGTATGGAAAATGTATGTATAAAAATACTTTTTTATGTTATAATATAAAATTTTTTAGAGAACATACTCTACGTGTTTACATGCACATAATGTCAACAGAAATATTATTTATTTTTCTCTCTCTCTCTCTTTTTTACTCTGAGCATATGTGATATTGCCCTGCTGGGCAGGAAAACTGTTGCTGGGTCAGGCTGTACTCAGGGTGATGTAATCCTCAGAGGATGCCTGGCAGGGCTGATTCACTGAGACTGATTAGAGATCAGTGGGAGTTCTTCTGTCTCATCCTGCTCACTGAACCACTCCAGCAGCAGTGTTGCTCAACATGATGTTGATGTGTAATGGTCCCATCATGTCGATTTGCACGGGTTACAGCTGCACTGAAATATTGTTTCTCTTTTATATATATATATATATATATATATATATATATATATATATATATATATATATATTGTATATATATATATATAGTGATATTGTGATGGGAACAAGACTATGCAGCTCTGATCTTTGGTGTTTATACAAAGTGTATATAGTATTAATTTAATATCTGGCAAATCAATCAATACAAACTCGCCACAACAGCCGCGGTAGTTAATGTGTAGTACTTTCTAAAAGGAATAATGGGATCATGTTGAATGGTTTCTTTCAGGTGAAAGTTCTAGTCGAGGCAGTGCAGTATAATTTAGTACTCTCACATGACCTATATTTGGAAACATGCCCAAGAAAACACCAACGGACCTGAACACATCACGACTTCAATCAAATTCTAACACAGTTTTTGTGTTCACTGAATAATACCCTGCATTGTTTCAATAGAAAAAGAAATATATCAACATGAGTAAAAGCAACAACTTGCAATCCAAATTTCAGTTCATTTTCATATGACTGTTGAGTTGTGCCTTGTCTAAATAATGTGTAACCCTTGCGGATCTAGGGGTTACATGTAATAGGAAACAAGGTATATGACAATATATGAAAATGTTTAGTGACAGGGTGATGTGATGCAGTTTTTTTTATGTTTATTACATTAACATCATTTATCTTTTGCTCTTATGCAGAGCAGGCCAAGGGCTTTGTAGGCTGGGATACTGCAGCTTGGTGCTGATGATATTCAAACTCACAACCTTTCATTTAGAAGTCCAATGACTTAAAAACTGACCTGCCACAACTTTTATATAGTCTTTTCCCCATGAAACCAGGTCCTGAGGTGTTATTAATGAAAAGCAATTGCTGAATTTAATTAATAAAAAAAAAATAATAATAATTTTTATTTATTTTTTTGTTATTTTGCATATATTTAAATAGTTAAAAAACTTTTAAAGCCAGGACAGACAGAAACACAATGCATCGCCACCCACAAAACTCATCAAATGAATGTTTGAATATCCTATAGAAAAAGTACACCATTTATAAATACTGTATAAATACTGTTTTCTTTGTTAAATAATTACCTATTTTTGATTTTAAAAAATGTATCTAAACCTTCTAACCAATCAGATTTGATAATCCATCTCTAACGTGATGGTCCAATTGAACTGAATAGCAGTTGTTATTATAAATTTTATAAACAAATTCAGTGTAGGCAGTGTGTAGTAAATTTCCATAGGAAACCTAGAAAATTTGACTGTAAAGATGTTCTATGAGATTTTCTGAGAAGGTTTTCAATAGGAATTTAAGTACTTTAGGAATGTTAGTTTTGTTCAACTAGAAATGTTATACAGTATATTACTTTTACAGCAAGTGGTAGAACTGCCACAGTCTAATGGCAGCTGCTACTGAGGTGCCTTACCTTTACCAAAATATGTTTTTTTTTTGGTATGGAACCTTTTTGTTGTAGATGGGACAATGGTTCTATGAGTTTTTTTAACAAATATAGCTTACCAAATCTAACAGAATTGCCTGTTAAATAGAGAGCGAAGTGATATTTTTTACAGGGTCTTTTAAAAGTATTCTTGCTCAGGGTAAATTATTGCCTTTTTCTTAGCAAAATGTCTTAAAGAATACGTTAAAATCATTCTCATGTTTGGGTCTGAAAGTTTTGCTAAGAAAGCCTGGCATTCACATCACACACATGAGTCTGCTGCCAAATATACGGTGGCTATTAATGACATTCACTGACAAAGGCACAACTGGCATAATGCTGGTACACATAACACCCTGTACAATGTTAAAATGATGCTTAAAACATATTAGTTATTTGTGTTAGCTAAAAGTACTTTTGTATTGAAAAATAACTAGTGAACTAGTGAACAGTTGACTTATTTTTAGCAAACAGTCATTTCCTACTGTGTTTGTACTAAAGGTGATGTAAGATAACTGTGAAAATGTTCTGAAAGCTTTAAAATGATGCAGATGTTAATACTAATCCCAGGAGTACTCCTTACTACAAAGCTAGGCCATTTTACACTAGCAAATAATGTCTCCTAAAGGCTATATTTTTAGAAATGTTTAAAGAAATTTCTGCATGATGTGACTAAAGCTTACCTTTTATTTATAAATGTTTGCAATGCTTCTATGAACACTAAAGTTTCCTTAGTTTTAATTTAAGTAAAATCCTTCTAAGAAGCAAATTAGTATAACAGCAAATGTTTAAGAAGATTCTGGAGCATTGTTTATGCCGTGGTACAGATTAATTTCCTATTTACTCCTATTTACATCTTATTTCATATATTTTGGATGTTTTCTTTTATGTAGGACATACACTGCACCGCTCTAGACCTCCGACTAACATTATCTTATAATCTGATCTCAGTGCAATAAAACTCTTAAACTCTTGAACCATCTCTATCTTTCTATAAAGCACGGTGTGTAATGTTAAAACAGCAAGTAGTCGTATGAAGTGCTCTGGTGTAAACGGCAATGCATTTGAGTCCAGTGACGTGTCTGGGGCCACTTTGAAGTAGCAGGAAGGTGATTCACAAGAGAACAGTAAATAAACTCTTCGTATGGGGAGCTACAGCAGACCAATAACCCTCTCCCACTAATCCCACACACTCATTCTCTAAACACCATCATGCTTCAGCCTGGCAGAGGAAAAGAGCACCGGCATACTGATCAAAAGAGCTGCGGCAGAAGCCTTGATAAGTCCTGACTTGATTTCAGGATGAGAGGGATTTCACTTTAGCCTGCTTCATTTGGATTGTCAGTTATCTGATTTAAAATAAAATGTTTGCACACAGAGCATTTTAAATCTTTTCTTCTTGCAGAGAAAGTTAACACGAACTATATTATGAGCTCTTTACACTATGTTAATCCATCCTAATCACAGATTTACATCAAACAGACTATTAAGGGGAATCTTTTCAAACTTCATGATGGATCTATACACACCAGTGACATGTTTATAAAGTTTTACGCACTGTTCATACATGCGCTCGATGAATGATGGAGTTCATTTGAAAGGACTCATGTCAGCATGTGGGTTTAGCAGTGTGTGAGAGCTAGTAGGTGTTCACACTTGCCTAATTAATTTCCACACACAAAATCCCATCCGTGTGTATGTGTGCATTAGATGACAGAACCAACTTGCTTCTCAGTGACCATCAGTGGCTGCACTGTTTTGGCATAGTACTGCTTGGAGAGTGTGTGTGTGTGTGTGTGTGTGTGTGTGTGTGTGTGAGAGATGTATGTGAGGGAGAAGGTGTTGTTGACAGCCACCACGGCATGCTACCTGGCCCATTTCCACACCATAAATTTAAATGAATGAATCATGCTGGTGACATATGCTCAAGCGACTCTTCCCTTGCCAGAAGCCTGGAGGTCCGGTACTCCTGTAGCCGAATAGTAATTCCACAATCTGTTCCTCTGCAGTCTCAGGAGGGAACCCCACTCTCTGAACTCTAAAAGAGAGCTTGATGAGAGGAACGTTTTCAATCCAAGAGCAACTAAGCACTTTTATCAGTTCTATCAGTTCTTATCGGTTCTGGAATTACCCAGAACTGAATCATAAATTCTG
Organism: Silurus meridionalis; assembly: GCF_014805685.1. Taxonomy (NCBI): domain Eukaryota; kingdom Metazoa; phylum Chordata; class Actinopteri; order Siluriformes; family Siluridae; genus Silurus; species Silurus meridionalis. The sequence continues at coordinate 16,171,887 of NC_060906.1, forward strand.
GCAGAATTTGAACATTACAAAGTTTAGTAATCATATGAGCCTACATCCGGAAATGTTTGTGTCTCTGCACTGATTGTATAATGCATTAAAAAAAATTATTTAACATCCATTTCCTACACTCACCATTTAGTTTTATTTTCAGCAGAAAATAACCAAATCAATAAAACTAAATAAGAAAATTCCTTTTGCCTTAGGCAAGTTTCTTCCTCCACCAGGCTGGCACAATACCAAGGTACTGCTGGGTAAAAAAGCAGTACACTCTCCAACATTCACATTTTAACCACAAGCATGAAGCTAATGCCAAGCTCAACGATGAACTGCCTGTCCTTTTTCACGAAAGCTCTGTGCCCACAGCTGATGTAATCCTACCACACTCACAGATGGCTCTGTAACCTGATGCCATGTTCGCCCTCTGCTCAGGCTTTAGCTGTATAGTAACAAAACAGACTCAGTTTCCGAGACGCTGACTCTTTACTGTCAAGAGTCAGGTGCAGTCTGTTATCCACGCTTTATTCCACTGGGATAGCCTGATGCGATATGTTGAACCCACCCATGAGAGCCAAGGGATGTTAGGTGACAGTTAGCAGCCAGTACTCACAACAGGTGTCCAGCTCTAGTGAAACAACTATATCTTGTATTATTGTGTATATTGATGTAAAAAGCAGGACACCACCATATAATTTTGACAGTATCTGCTGGGAAGGATGTAAATGCTACATGATAGCACAGCTCCACTGTATTCTTATGGTTCCTCTGAGTGTAGTATGAAGTGTGGAGGAAGATGATAGGCCTGTGTAAAATCAAAACCTTTAAAAAACCTATAAAGGAGGGGTCTTGGGTGCACTTTATATTGTCTGAAGGCTATATAACATTAAGGCTGGATGAAAACAGAAAGAGAGGGAGGGAGGGAGAGAGAGAGAGAGAGAGAGAGAACTCCATTAAACACATTTTATGCTAGTTATGGCCTACTGTTTTTGGCCATATATATATATATATATATATATATATATATATATATATATATATATATATTATAATTATAATTATAATTAATCGCTGAATGGGTGAATCCTGGTAAAAACTTTGGGCATTTAACATAATTGGTTAAAAAACAATTAATACGCTTCACCAAAACAGCATTAATTTTTTTTTTCGCCTTGCAGTGATTGTGCTATGCATGGTGCCCCTTGCCACGAATGTGGGGCATTAAGATATCCATAACCTTTTTGGCTAAATGTCATTTCTTTACATAGTAAAAAGAAAACGAGCATGCACACTTTAAATGCTATTTTCTCCCTTTTGACTTTTGATGCTAAACATAAAAAAAAGTTACGTGTAGTTGTTATATATCAGTTCATGAAAGTCTAAAACTATATATAGTGGCACATTTGAAAGCTTTTCTTTATTTCACTGGGATGTAATATGTTAAAACCACCCATGAAAACCAAGGGACATTAGGTGGTAGTTAAGCAGCATGCACTCACAACAGGTGTCCATCTCTAGTGAAATCACTATGTCCTCCAGTACTGTGTAGATAGATGGAAAAAGCAGGCCACCACCATATAATTTTGACAGTATCTGCTGGAAAGGATGTAAATGCTATGTGATAGCACAGTGCCAGTGTTTTCTTGGGACTTTAAACAGGCTATAGTTGTTATATATCAATTCAAGAAAGTCTAAAACAATGCAGAGATTATTTAAAGGTTTTTTCTTGACAATTGACATTGACAATTTCTGTAAAGCAAGGCTGTACTTTAATGCTGTGTAAAATGAAATAATTCACCATGCCAGAAGGTGGCAGTATTCTGTATATTGGTACCAAATAGTAACTACACTTATCAGTATCATTATATGGAGTTACTATTTCCTATCTCTGTAAATCAGTTTAATGAAATGTTCTCTGCTTAGCAAAAAAATCAGAAGAAGGGAAGCAAGAGCCTGATGTTGAGGTCAAGTAAATATTTTACCCCTAGTGTGTAAATACTCTGTTAGAACCCTATAAATGTTTTCTCAGAGACAGGGTTTTAGATTACATTTTTTTTGTTTGCACGTGTGCCATTATAAAACTCCTGTTAGCATGTTTTGCTCACTTTTCTATCTTTTTTCCTACAGTCATTTGTGCTGATCACTGAATCAACATGCTCGAAACTTGATGGGCTCTCACAAGGGCCAGCTAGCACCAACGATGCAGAACAAGCTGCAATTACTATGTCTGACACTCTGCTTGGTGTGTCAAGGCCCTTTTGTGTATCAGTGTTAACCTTTCACCTTTCCAGCTACAAATTAAAGTAAATGTAATGAAACTACAAAGTCTCCAAAGACACTTTCTGAGAGTTTCTTTATAAAAGAATCATAACATTTTATATATATAATTTATTTATTTATTTTTTAAACTAAAGTTACTGATGGGTTCTAAGTGTGCAGACGGTCATTATTTCAATTGAAATCTCAGTACCATCTGGGCATTACTGGCTCTGCCCCATGGTGGCCAAGTGTCATGTAACTGCTTCCTCTTGACATTTTCTAACCCCTGAAACTGACACTTTAGAGAGTTGATAAAATTATAAAGTAGAGGAGAAAATGAACTGCAGCCAACACACACACGGACGCACGCACACACACACACACACACACACACACACACACACACACACACACACACACACACACACACACACCTACTGTAGGAAGGTGCAGAAAGCTCTTCCCTGCATTATAATTAATTAATCAGACCGCTAGCTAATGCTAACAAGCAATGTATCACGGGTGTAAGCCTGAATAATAAATGACTGGGGAAAGGGAGGTCCTTTGGCTGAGACAAATCTGGTGCACCTGGGCAGATAATCACATCTGTTTCTCTGTGACTACAGGCCATGAATCAGCTCCACCTTCACTGAGGTCTTGTCCAGCCCAATCTCTATTACTCTTACACTCTCTTATCAGAGTGACATTGTTCACAGGCTCACTAATACACCGAAATTCAACGCTGTGTTTAAAGAGTCAGTGCACACTGTGTTCAGCGTTCCCTAAACCCAGCTTCTACGTGACATAATTACAGGGTCTTAAAGCTAAATGAGCTAAAAGGCTTGTGTGGTTTGCTTCAGTTAAAATGCTATATGTTTGTTCGTGAGTGATACACATTTGTAGGTGAATGTATACTAACAAACTACTAACTAACTAACTTACTAATAAACTAAGTACACACACTTATATTAAGCCATACAATGTAATTAATTGTCACTTAATGATTATGTCTAAATGAAAAGTGTGATAAATGTGTAGCATTTAACAGTGACATAGAAAGTAGTTAAACAAGGTATATAGCTGACAATGAATACATTATTCAAAATGGATACAACTACAGATACAAATACAAATACATGGTGCATTATTTGTTTATTTATGTAAAGGTGCATCTGGTTGAGACAAGACGTGTACATCAGGACAGGAATTCAGCAGACAACATAATACAAAATGTAGGTGAGAGCTTTTTTTTTTTTTTTTTTTTTGCCTTTTATGCGTGTGTGAGAGATATAATGCTCAAATATAGACGATTATTAAAATTAATAAGAACCAGTTCTAAGTAACTGATAACTTTAGATTGTAGTAATTTAATAATTCAATGGCAAGAAAATTCATTTAAGAAATAGGAAGCAGGCATCAAATGGAAATAAAACATGAGGATGGGAATGAGGAACTGTCAAAGCCATAATTGACAGTATGCTGAGAGTGCTGGTGTTAATAGATACATGGTTATTTCAGTGTTTCTATGGCACAGTAGTTGTCATCTTATTTAATTTAAAACCAGTCAACCAAAAAAAAATGTATATAAATCTTCCAAGATAGGCTGTTCCTACTTCAGGTTTATATAAATATAAGAGCACTAAAGAGATACAGATTCAGGCATTGTGTTACACTTCTATTTTATAAGCTGTCAATTGGCTTAGTAAAAAGAGGAGTATGCTGGGCACAAAGCAAACCGGACTGGAAATTAATAGAAGGCTTATACAACAAATCAAGCAAGATACATTGCCAAGACAATTTTGTGAAGTACTGTTTTTTAGGTTTTCTAAGGTTTGTGAAATTGTATGGTCTAGAATGGTCTAGAAAAAACAACCTTTATAAAGTACAATCTGTGTGTTCCCATGTGGCACAACAGAAAAGATTTCACATTGTTGTTGAGAGATTGAGAGTTTAAGTTTATGAAAGGGGTGACATACCCTCTCCTGTCACAACAATGATATATCACAATCATATCCAATCATGTAAAGTATGTAGAAGAGGGCTGATAGAGCTTCAATCCAATTTTTTTTTTATAATGCTCAGTGACACATGAGCAGCTGTTGTCAGGCTTTAAAGTTGGCTGGTGGGTGGGAATTGGCAGAACCACCTGGGGAGAAAATATACACAGTGGCACTTTAAGAGCATACGTTTTTACTAAGAAATACATAGCATTACAGGAAGCTTAAACATCACTTCATGGTTTCTCCTCTTTACAGAATCGCTATGATTAGTCCTTGAGTCAGCATATTAACTGAGATATGGGTTGAGAAAAAAGTACTCAATTTCCTAAAAAAACATAAATTGTCCTTCTATTTGACTGAATTTGTCTTGCAAGTAGGTCTTTTTCATAACGACTGCATTCACTAGCTCAATTTGTTTAGGAGTGTAAAGTGACCTGGACAAAAAGAACATGTACAGTACAATGAGAAAAACACTGATGAAAAGATGGACAATATGTCATTGTGATGTCATTGTGACAAACAGGCCACACTGGGTGCTGTAAAAGCATGCAAGAACACATGTCTTATCATGACACATACACACACGTCAGGGCTCAAGATCAACCCTCTGAGTAATCATCTACAGTGGTGATGCTATCTTAGCACAGTATGGGGTGATCTGACTTATTAGCCAACCAAATTGCTTAGTCTGGTTTATAAAACAAGAAACGATAGATGACGATTCAAACCTCTGACTCAGATGATGATGCATTGCTCAGTACCCAGCTCATAAGCCTTCTATATCTGTTGATAAGACAGTTATCTTTCCTTTTTCCTAGGCCTAGGGCAAGCATTTAGTAGACTTATTGAAAAGTTTTCATTTGTTAAACTTATTGTCTCTATGTAAGGAGACATTTATTGAGCATTAAACAGATTTACTATAAAAATAAACATTTCAAATGTAAATGTTTACTTTAAGTCAATTGTTATTTTTTAAAGAAAGAGACACACTTGAGAGATACAATCAGTTAAGAGTCTTATTCAAGGGCACAACTGAGAACGTTACAATCACAAGCTCAGAGTCTTCAGAGAGGAGAAAAGCTCCACCCAATGAACATTAAATATGTTATCTGTTTAGTTATAATGGGGCTCTATCATTAACTCAGTATGTAGTTAGCCAGCTTATACTGCACTGATGTCACAGAGGAAGATAAAAATTAATGTATATAATCTCAAACAAGTGAAAATGACCAGGATTTCAATGGTGGACTGTCACTTTTTATTTTTATTCCATTATACTTGGGGAGGGTTGCGTTAGGAAGGGCATCCAGCGTAAAAACGTGCCAAATCAAACATGCAAAGGATCCGCTGTGGCGAAGCCGAAAGAAAGAAAGTTTATACTTAAATCAATTTTTGAAGAGTTGCATTTTGGGAAACGTTTACTTTGGCATGCACTATATCTTATAGTATATAAATAACTTATCTTACTAATATTTTTACCACAAGCAAATACTACCAAAAGCCCACGGTTCTTGCAAGTGTTTGTGAGGAATAAGGGTACTCTCACTATGTGTCTGTAACAATAGAAAGGTCTCCACTCAAAAAGGATGCTGGAGAATGGAACACTGAATTGCATTATTTATTAAAATATAGTTCTTATGCATTAGTACTTTTACCTTTGATACTTAAGTACCTTGAAAAGCAAGCACTTTTACTCGAAATAAATTTTTTTTATATATATTTAATCAAGGGAATTTGTATTTTTACTCAAGTACAGAAATAATCCTCTTTGTCCAACACTAGATATCTGAAAAATATATTTATTTACTGTAATGCTTTGTTACTGTCCACCACTGGAAAAGTTCAGGAGCTTTTCTCACTCAATATTTTTCAAATGATGGACACAAACTTCCCAAATGCAACAAGGTTGTTTATAGAAGATGTGCTGAGCTTTAGTTTAGATACTCACTTTGGAATTCTATGAGATGACAAACTCAATAGCTTTTCTGACTGTATTGGTTAGAGGGAAACCTGATCTATATGATAAAATGTGTACAGATGAATCTCTTTAGATAGAGATAAAGCAAGAGCTAAATCCCACTGGTGACAATATCAGCAATGCAGTATAGAAAACACTTATCCAAAGTGTATATCGTCCAACATGTCCATGAAAGGAATTTAAACAACAACAAAAAAATCCACTTGAAAAAAAAAGACCATTTAATGATAATGACCCTGTTAATTATAAAGATTTCCTTTAACAACAGAACTAAAGCATCCAAAGCAAACTCTCTCTGTACTTTCTCCAAATCCAACAGAGAAACTGAATCAATTAAGAACATAAGTAGGAAAGTTTAGCCTATTGTTGCCACATCTTGGCAAGGCAAGAGACCTTAAAGGCAGAGAGACATGGGGAGAGAAATATCACATCACACCGCTGAAAGCCAGAAAGCTCCAAGATGCTATTTTTCTACCACAAACCAGTAGGAGAGACAGCGATCAAGCCAAACATTGAAACAGCCCAGCCATGCTATGCTATTATAAGAAGCAATAAAAAGAGGAGAATTATGTACAGATGTGAGCTCCACAATGGATTTTACAGTACTTCCTCTGCTTGTGTTTGAATAGTCAGTGATAGGTTTCAAAAGGTCTAAAAATCATATACATGTACATGCATCCTTTAATTTAAGATACTTCATTTTCCACTAGAAATCTGATTAGCATATATTTACCAAGCGTAATACCTAGCATGACTTTCTATAATTACATTTTACTCATTTGGTTGAAGCATTTATATGACTTACAACTGAGCTGAGGGTATTTAAGGCCAGAAGAAGCAGACATTTTAACCTTCCAATCAGCAGCCCAACGACTTTAGTCCACTGTAAAATACATTACATAAGTTTATATTGTAATATGTGTAGATATTTTGGTCAGAGATAGCATATTTGCATTATTGATAAAGTGTTTTCACTTTTAGCTTATTAAAGAGGATATTCAAGAGTTTCTTTTTTACTCAGTACCATATATGGGCAGAAGTATTGAGATACCTGTCATCTCAGCTATGTTGGGTTCTTCCTCAAACTGTTGTAAAAAAAAGTTAGGGGCACACAATTATAGAGGGTGTCTTTGTAATGTAAATTGTTCCTTTGCTGGAATTAGGAAACCAAACCTGTTCCAGCATGACAGTGCCCCTGTGCAAAAAACGAACTGCATGAAGATATGATTTACATGGGCTGGATTGGATGATTTTGACTAGCTGGCTTAAGATCTCTAATCGAAACCATATTGAACATTAATTGGAACTAACTGCATCTCAGGCCTCCTCATTTTACTAAGTCTTTATTAATGCCCTTGTCGCTGAACAGAGGTGGGAAGTAACTAAGTACATTTCCTGGCTCTCACAACCCACAGATGTAGGCTAGTTTATGAAGCGAACAATGAACAAGGCAGAAGGCAACAAGAAGTATGTTAACGTGGATGAGACAGAGGGAGTCTGTGATGTAATCATGACTGAGAACAGAGAGATTTCTGATCACCTGATCATCATCATCATCTTTTCTCTACTTGTGTTCTATATGGTGGTTGTTCAGCCTGGATACATTCATTAGGCAACAACATTTGAAATATTAATAAATTAATTAGGGCTGTCAAAATGTGTTAACGTAAATAGATTTTAACGGCTCAAATATTATTAATGCGTGATTAATGCCACGTGCATTTCTGCATGACCATTTAAAAAAAAAATTTTAATAAATAAATATAAAAGAGGAAAAATTAAAACCTTCATCGCACCACATTTATTCACAAAGTGAACTTTTTTTACTCAGATATAAAAAATAAAAAATAAACTCCACCGAAAATTTTTAACCAGTAAACATTTGTTTTACTGATGCGCCAAGTATCAAATCATCACCAAAATCCTTGAATCTTTGACACAATAATTATGTAACCCATATGAAATTTAGAAGAGGTACAGTTTCTTCGTTTCACCTCATTAACTGTCCGTGTGGAAACCTAGCAAAAGGTTTCGTTTTGGTGTCCAGATGATTCATGTAATGTAAAAAACACTATAATCAATTTGAAACTAATAAGAATTTTTGTCTCCATGCATTATGTTGAGTTTGGTTTTACTAATAATAAACATATGTTTGCATAAAGCATTAATATTTGTCTATGCCCATGCTGTTTGGAGTATTAAAAACTTTAAAATTATCAAAATAAGGTATATTTAGAACACATATAAATGTGCGATTAAGTTGCGATTAATCATGTGTTCACTCGTGACAATCATGAGATTAATCACAAATAAATATTTTTATCGATTGACAACCCTAATATTAATATGACGTGAGGCCCAGTTAGCAGTGTGACACTAAAGCAGGTAGTAGTAATGGCTACTTTTTACTTAAGTACCTGTCAGAACCCAAGCTTTTTCACTTTAAATTGAGTAAAAAAGTAAAGTCAATAGTTCAACTTTTACCAGAGTCTTTTAAAACATCAATGTATATACAACATATCATGTATACCTACACAAATGTTATTTGCTCTGGATAAAGGTGTCTCAAATGACAGAAATGTAAATGCATTCATGTTTATATTATAATGAAAGTTAATGCTTTGGATCCTGATCTGTTTCAGCAGATTATTCAGATACAGACATGAGCAACCTGGATAAAATAAAGGTCTAAATCTCTCTAGGTAAAGATATATCAAGGGCTAAATCCCACTGGAGCAACTGGCAGCAGGTAATCAGACGGCATTTTGGAAATTGATTAACATGTTGGAAAGAGACGTTTGAACCCAAAACTCTACATTTTCCACACAATTGAAGATTGTAGATTGATTATAAATATTGATATGCAAGACATTCATGATCGATTTTGCCTTCAACCAGTGATCTCTACTATAGACCTACTGACTTATGATAAAGGTCATTAGAAAACAGAAAGTAGACACAACAGACACAACATGATCCTCCTTATCAATAAATTCAAAGCAAGTAAATATGGATCACAATAATATGCACATAAGATCACAACAACACATCATATTTCATGACACAGTAACACTGTCACTTGTTTTATCCCGCCTCCAATTTTCCATATACATTTTTTTAAAGAAATATGCCAAACTTCTTAATTGGCATAAAATTCTCAGAAATAAATAGCCATTTTTTAAGTTCATCTTAAGAGATTTTTTTAGGCAAAAATAAAACACAGTTAAATGCAATAAACAAAAAGAACCCTTCTTAAATTATTATGTAATAATTGTAACTTTTCTACTAGTAGAAACTGAACCCAAAGAACATGTGATATACATTACCCTGCTTCCTGCTCTTTCCTTTCCTTTCCATTCCTCCCCTGCATATGCAACGCTTCACAATTTGCTGGCTGACCAGTGAAATGGCATTTTGCTTCTCTGATTGAAAGCTGTTCCGTTCCAGCAGCTTAGATGACTGCGCTCAGACTTGAAGCTGTATGCTCTCGAGTGAAGGTTGCAATCAGGTTGGTTTGGATGAGAGGCTGTGGGCTAATCAAGAACCTGCTCAGCTTCATTTGGGATCATGGGGGATAAGTGGATTCTTACTTGCACAGCTACTTACTAACTTGCAGCTAACGCTCCAGATCTGCCTGCTGATGTTGGCAGAGGCCTGTTGAAGCCGGATTCCTGAGGCCCACAGTATGCTTAGAGCAGACTCTATATCTGTTCTTAATCACAGCTGCAGAGGAAAGCCCCTGCTTGGTAAGACTCATGTCAGTACAAAATCCTTCTCTGATCTGAGAATCTCAAATGACCTCAGAAAGACAAATGAGAAACATGTCAGTACAGCTGCACTCTAAGGAATTTCTTTTGCTTCCTTTACTCTCTCCTATGTCCTCATATAGCTTTATGATAATGAAAAGCAATAAGTACTCCAGTAGAAGAAATGCACTCTCTTTTATCCTCTATCTACTCTTTGGATCCCATATTAGAAGAATTGCACAAACTGAATTGGCCTATTGACTTGCTAGCTTGCTATTTGTGCCGCATTACCATTAGCTCAACAACTCGTAACATGCTATTTAGTCCGTAGGAAGTAAGCAGTGCAGGTGCTTAGTTAGCTTTGAGGATTGTGCTCACAGGAGGGGCTCCGGCACTAATGAGTGATAATAAGTTTGCAGGTGTTCTACCTACTGAGTAAGTGGAAACGACAGTGCTGGAAGAGGTTTTGTGGAATCAGAGAAAAATAGTCTTGTTTTTGCTTAAAAGCAGAAAAATCCCTTCATGCAGTCTTACCACTATTATCCTTAGTTATAAATGACTGATAGAGTCTTCAGTGGCTCTAAGACCCCATTCCTCCTAGTCTAATTAAGACTTGAAGGAGGATAAGGGTCAGAGTAAGGCGTCTGAATAGCGCTATCCCTTGGTCTTACCCTCTTCAATTACATGTAGAGCAAGGACTGATCTTCACAGACAGGAAATGGAGCATTAACATTTTAAATGACCTGCATGGGGTTCAGAGGTCTTTGTAGTGATTGGGAGATGGGCAGCGGGATGCATTTGCATGCAAAGCAAGCACATCGCACATGACAATGTCAAATTTCGCGTCGAGACACTGGAAATGACATGCGGAGAAAAGGAGCGAGTCGGAGCTGAAGCTCAGAGAGGCTTAGGGGAGGAAAATAATCCTTTTAGCAAACATTCGGCAGCAATATGGAGATAATTACGGTGGAAATGTCATGGTTTTATCACAGCCCCTGCGCAGAAAACCAATTTCATTCAGAATGAGTATGTGACTGTTTTTAAATGGGTTCACTTACACCCACGTCACGCTAAATGTATTTTATTTAAGCGCTCTTCTTCACCAACAGACTTTTAAATCTACTCAGGATTTAGAAAATCATCATGGTCTTAAATGTCTTAGGTAAAGACCTTCTTTAAGTGAAGATAAAAAAAGAAAATAACAACAAAGACCGGCATATACTATCAAACTAATTAAGATTTGCCTTTAAAACTATATCAGTGTTCATATGCCTACTGTTATGCAGTTTTATAAGGAAATGGTCTAAAAGTACTGGACATCAATTGTTCTGTCTCTTCAAGTCTCAGACTGCCTATCTTTATGTCTTCTTCTTTCGGCTGCTCCCATTAACTGTCACCATAGTGGATCATCCGTCTCCATACTACTCTGTCCTCTACATCTGCCTCTTTCAAACCAACTACCTGCATGTCTTCCCTCACCACATCCATGAACTTCCTCCTTGGCCTTCCTCTTTTCATCCTTCCTGGTGGCCCCATCCTCAGCATTCTCCTACCAATATAACTCATATCCCTCCTCTGCACATGTCCAAACCATCTCAATTGCGCCTCCCTCACCTTGTCACTAAAACGTCCTACATGCGCTGTCCCTTTAATAAACTAATTTCTATTCATGTCCATCGTCGTCACTCCCAACGAAAACCTTAACATCTGCAGCTTTGCTACCTCCAGCTCCACCTCCTTTCTTTTACTCAATGCCACTGTCTGTAATCCATACAACATCACAGGTCTCACCACAGTCCTATAAACTTTCCCTTTCATTCTTGCAGATACTCTTCTATCACAAATCACTCCTGTCACTCTTTTTTACCCACTCCACCCTGCTTGCACTGTTTTCTTTACTTCCCTAACACACTCTCCATTACTTTGCACTGTTGACCCCAGGTACCTGAACTCCACCACCTTCTCCACCTCTTCACTCTGCAACCGCACCACTCCACTGCCCTCCCTCTCATTTAAGCACATGTACTCTGTCTTACTCCTACTGACTTTCATTCCTCTTCTCTCCAGCGCGTACCTCCACCTCTCCAGGCTCTTCTTGTCCTGCTGCCTACTCTCACCACAAATCACAATATCATCCGCTAACATCAAAGTCCAGGGAGACTCCTGTCTGACCTCGTCTGTCAACCTGTCCATCCCCACTGCAAACAGGAAAGGGCTCAGGGCCGATCCTTGATGTAGTCCAACCTTCACCTTGATCCAGTCTGTTGTTCCTACTGCACACTTCACTGCTGTCACACTGTCCTCATACATGTCCTGCAGCACCCTCACATACTTCTCCGACACACCTGACTTCCTCATACAGTACCACAACTCCTCTCTTAGCACCCTGTTGTATGCTTTCTCTAAATCCACAAACACACAATGCAATTCCTTTCGTCCTTCTCTATACTTCTCCCTCAACATTCTCCAAGCAAATAAGGCATCTGTGGTGCTCTTCCTCAGCATGAAACCATACTGTTGCTCAGAGATGGTCACCTCTTCTCTCAGCCTGGCTTCCACTACTCTTTCCCATAACTTCATGGTGTGACTGATCAACTTTATTCCACTGTAGTTACTGTGGGTCTGCACATCTCCCTTATGCTTAAAGATCGGTACCAGCACACTCCTTCTCCATTCCTCAGGCATCCTTTCACCTTCCAGAATCTTGTTAAACAATCTGGTTAAAAACTCCACTGCCATCTCTCCTAAACATCTCCATGCTTCTACCGGTATGTCATCTGGTCTATCTTTATGTGTTTATCTGAAATGTTCATTGTTTTACCCTGTAGTTCAAAAATGTTTAAGCTTCCTAATGGAGTGCTACACAACATCTTTTTTGATAGGAAACACTTGGGTGTATGGTTCTACACAGGACCTTTAAGAGTTTCCAAAAGAGGGACAACTGAAGCAAGAGTGCACCATGCACCTCCATCATTTTAAACATTTTATGACACTGGAACAATGCTTTCTACTGAGAAACTAAAAGGCAAAGCAAATATCTAAGACAAAACATATAAAGAGAAATGTGGGTGCCTAAACTTTTACATTTTACGCTCAATGGTGTTGTGCTTTTTTTTGAGTAATTTGCATTACATTACATGTACAAATTATTCTAAAAGCACATTCGACTATATTTAAACTCAAATACAAATATAATTTGCCCATTTATGGACCTAAAATGATATAAACATATTAAAAGCATATGGATTAGAATTCAAGTATAAGGTACTGCACATGTGTAATGTGAAACAGTATTTTCTATATGAGTCATTTTAAGATCAGAGAGAAGACCATATTGTAAATTGAAAACTCATAGTGTACGTATTACTCATGTTCCCAACACTGACCACATGAACATATTCTGGTGTTTACTGAAAGTACGTAAGACTCAGTGCATGACAGCAGTAAACCAACTCCTTGATTAAAGCTTGGCTGTAAATGTAAAGGCATTCATTAGTCAAGATACCTATGTTGTTACTGTAGCCAGATTTGAAACGGAATATACCTTCAACTTCTGCTAAATAAAAAATAAAAAAAAATACAAATTGTAATGCAAAGTCAAGAATAAAAATATAAAAGAGCTCTGCCACAGGATACCACCTATATGAAATTTCTGAGCTGCTAGTTCTGCCTGGTTAACCGTGCATGCTATTACTCTGTATCTAGAAGCAACAACAAGCTCAGTACCAAAATGGTAGAGTGTGCAAAGTCACAGAGTGTTGGTGGGTAACATAATAAATATTGTCTGTGCTCTGTTGCATCAATGACTACAGAGATACAAACTCCTATGTTATATTACATCAGCAGAACTGTATGTCTTGTAAATGGAATGTTAAAGTTATAGTATACAAAGACATCAGATTTATGTACATATAGTTGTGATTGCCCAATGTTCATATACTTTTGGTCATATAGTGTATGTGACACACTTATGTTTCTAAGAAGGTATTCACAAAGAAACCCAATTAGAGGAAGAATACCATTGAAGAAACAATTAAAACAGTTAAAAATGCTTTTGGAACATTTTGAAATGTCAAACAATTTCAAACCACACAGAAAATTCAAGATTGAGGGTTCACAGAGACTAAAGTTTCTTGAACTGTAACATTTAGAAAAAAATATACGATTAGCAGGATTGTTATCACCTTCTACTGCTTCCTTCTACTTCACATGCATAATAATAAGGATAATTACTGCTGGTGAGATCTCAGGCCAACAAAGCCTTCTCTTTCCAGCAATGTCTCAATCTTCTCTTAGTCTGCTCCTCTGTTCAAACTTTCCAAATAGCATTCAAAATGTACAAATAAATAAATAAATAGACAAAGTGTGATTTAATAAAATGTACAAGTGCTAGTCTTGCCTCTAACCATAACCTTAAAGGTTATTCTTAAAAGTTCATAAAAGTTCATGCTGAAACACATTTCAATATATTTCTTATATTTCTAAATTTATATATGCAACATTGCTGGTGATTCTGTATCAAATTTAATGGTTGAGTCATTGTTTGAGAATGGTAGAGATTCTTGTGAGGATGTTAGCTGAGCTGAAATCAGGGGGTATCATTTTAAGTAGAAAATTATGCAAAGGGAAATGAGTCAGCTGCCATAATTGTGTGATGTCAGATGTGTTTATGTCAGAGAACTTGGACCAGGTGAATGTTGCATTGTTTTTTCTGTCCTGGAAGTCAGAATTCTTAATATAAAATCCAGCTAAATTGAAAAATCTTTTTTGCTTTTTGTCCACACTGAGACGATTTTATTTAACAAAACTATATATTTTTTTGTGTTAGGTATTGCACTTATGTGTGTCATTCCACTCAAAACAAACAAGTTGTGTTACTTGTGACAACAACACCAAATCTTTCTCTGTCTATTAAAAAAACCTCTGTTTTCCTGGACATTGCTGTTTTTCTTCAGAGAGACGGAACGTAAATGACGAGACTAAAGCTTTTTATATTTTAATAGTGTGCAATACGGTGACTTTTTGGAAAATGTTTTAAATCCTAAATCCCACTAGCATCTCTATCAGCAGGTAGTTGAATAGCGTTGTGTGTAACTAAAGGTCACATGTTATTGATAAAAAGGAATATGTTCATCATAGTAAGTACAAATTTTAGTTGTGTAATGCATCCACTTTTGCAAGTGTCTCGTTGGTGTTTTCCAACTGGAAGACAGCTGCCAAAGCAGGCAGCAGCTATACACACTACACTACACTACACTACAGTACATTACACTACACTACACTACACTACACTACACTACACTACACTACACTACATTAAACTACAAGAAAGGCCTAGGCCTAAAATGCAGTCCTTCATGGTGTTACATGCTGATTGAAAAGGGCAATAAAAAACACTCTAGAGAGAACATTTATTTTATTTTTTTTTTTTACTTGTAAAAGTGAAATATACCTTTATTCGTACTACAGTGGGGAAATTTCTCAATTTAATAAAATTGAAATTGAATGCCTGATGGGAGAGCTATGTGTCCTGATTGGAAATGGGGATATATGTTCTATTTCCTTGATTACCTTGAAACCATGGTACATATCAGCGATAATGAGGAGGGGTATGGCTGCTCTCGCATTCTTTGAAAGAGGTGATGGCATACAGTCGCCCGCTGTGCCGTCATTGTGGCTTCTTCACGTCTCTCATCCTGACAGTGGTACTCAGTGGAAAATAGGAACACTGTAATCAGTTGTGTCAGCTTTCATTTAAGGCAGTAAGGTGGCAATTGGACATGTTCTTTCCACAAGAAATGAAGGCCCAGATTGAGTTTGGATTGACAAGGTAATAAAAATGATGCTGCAGGGAAACTGATAAGGATGCAAGGGATAGGAGTGGATGGGATTTGTATTCGTCTAGCACCCAATGTACCCTGACATTAAAGAGCAAATACATGAATGTGCATATGCTAACATATTAATGCTTAAAAATGCATATGCTGACTGCAGTGCAGAGAGTGGAGGTCCCTGGGCTGAACCTTTACACTCTATAAATGTTGCATGTCTTGGTAAATCTAATATAATTCCCTGAATGATGTGAGGAGAGTATCAGTAAGACCAACAAACCTGCATGAACCTTGTTTCTAGCTTATGGTTCAATTCCAACACAGATGGAGAAAGCTGATTGAGCCACAAGAATTGGCAATAACACCACGATCTTGACGATTGCATGCATATCAGGGAAAATAAAGCAGTGAGCAAAGGATGATCCAAAGGCTGTTTGAGTTAACAATGGCCTGGTCTGGATGAAATGAAGGAGAACACGGTGTTCTAGAGAAGCACATGGTTTAAGGTCAGAAAAAGAAACCTGAAGGTAAGTGATGCTAATGATGATAATCATTGTGATCTTGCAGTTAAGATACAGCTGAACAAACATAGAACAACTCGGGAAAGCTGTTTGCTGGAACAGCAACAGGATATCTTCTTCACGGTCCCGATTTGTGTTGTGCTAGAGCTGATACAATACACATGGAGCAAATCAGTACAATCTGCTCACCTTTTTCACCGTGATTCCATCATGATTTGTTCCACCCTAAAATATCATGAAAGAGGCTGTCAGTTTAATTTCATTTAAACCAGCTTTAAAAATATGCTTTAGTTTTGAAGTTGATTTCAATTATGTTTTGGTCTTTAGGAGCTGGTGAAAAGTAATCCCATACCATGATACAATTCATCTTCATTTTCACTCGGCATCCTGGTGAGGCTTAAGCCAACAGACAGCAACTCAAACATGCCTCCATTTGGAAAGACATTCAGCATGTCAGCTAAATGTTAAGCACTTGACAGAGGGTGGGGGGTTAGTCTTGACCTTGCTCCACTTTGACCTTTGACGTCTGGAGCATAATTATAGGTACCGACCTCTGCCCTAATTGACAGACAGACAGAAGGGGACTGGGATGGGATGACCATCTAATTGCACACAGGACGCCTGCCTCATCAGCCAAATGGATATCAGACCAATGAAAATGGATGTTTTCTCTTCAACTGCCACATATGACCTTATTGTGAAACTCATTTGAGTTTGCATCTTAAACTTACATGAGATCATGTGCTGACTTCAGAATTTATGGCTTACACGTTAATAGCTTTGACGGCAGTCAGGAACTGGACCTGGAGAGAGCATTTTTCTCTGAATCACAACTTACTCATCTTGTACAGAAATCCGAAAAAGGGTAATTAGCATAACCACATACTGTGTCCTAAAGAGATATATATCTGCTCTTGTTCTAAATAATCCCTTGTCCAACAACAACAACAAAAAAATCAACAATCATCTCAATAATGAATTTATCTTAAAAAGAATGTAATGTCCTAGTGTGAAATCTGATATCTTTTTCAGAAGGAACACTAGGCAGAAGGCAGGAATACACCATGAACAATGTGCTAGTCCATTAAAAGGTACCTTACACACATGTACACAAAAACAAGCACAATTTCACATAAATCACACACTTATTCACACCCAGGAGCAATTTAGAGATTGTTTAAGGTGGGAGGAAACTGGAGTCCCTGAAGAAAGCTCAGAAAGACACAGGCTGAACTCACAGACAGTATGAACCTAGGGCCCAGGAGCTGTGAGACACCACCACCACTACCTGCTTCCCTGTATACACACATATTAACTGTATAAGTATAAGTAAATATTCCACAAATATTACATAAGTAAGTTGTTTCAAATAGATCTTCCTTTGTGGGTCAGCTTTTGAACAAAAGTAGGACAACTCACAACTCAAACCTCAGGTAAAATTTGTCATTTTTGCTGAATTGTTTGTATTTTTCCAAATAATTTCTGTAGTCTGTAGACTAATCTGGTCTCAAGATGTTTTCTGTACTGACTTGGATTTTATTGTCTTTAAATTATTGGCTTGGGAATTGGTTTTGAAATGATGTCTTTGGTCTCAAATGAGAGATTGCCAAAACAATGCACTATGCAAAAGTAATTTACTTTCTATAAAGTATTTATTTATTTATTTAATGATTTATTAATATTTTAGAATACTTTTTGATCCCACATGGAAATTATTTCTTTGTAAATCTCAGAGCTGTTAGAAATTGTGGTCGGAGTGCAGGGTCAGCTATGTTACAGTGCACCTATAGCATAGAGGGTTAGGGGCCTTGCTCAAGGGCCCCAAGAAGGGTAGCTTGGTGAATCAGCCTTATCATTGGCACAATGCATTAATAAAGCCAACAAGAATTGAACAAAATCTTGGTGTTTTTAGTCTCTGTCTTGACCTGGTCTAACTTTTATTTTGGACAAAACCTTCGCCATAATACTTGGTCTTGATTTGATTTTAGCTAGCTGTGGTCCTGGTCTTGTTTTGGACTTTTAGTCCTACTATACTGCTGTGCCATTTCCCTTTGCGAGAGAATTTGAAGCCAGTGACATTGAGGAAATATTTGATTAGCAAGATTTGTTTAGCTCAACCAAATAATTGCTGAACAAACAGAATCAAAATCTGATTTTATTTGGGGTTCTCCAGTTTGTGGATTTGTGGAAACCCTAAAGTGAGAGTTACAGGTAAAACCATTTACTATGCTTAAGCTATACAATAAATGCCTGAGTAGTCATTTGGGTCTAAGTGTGTAGCATCATGAGCTGATAAGCAATAAAGTAATCAGGATCAAAAAAAATTTTCAATCTCTTTTTTATATCCTGTTGATTTTTATAGATTATTTTCATGACATCTAATTCAATATCATTCACATTGTTCATGTGAATCTCTGATTTCTGTTAAGTGTAGTATTCTAATGAGTTTAATTCAAGAATGTGAATTTCTCCAAATTTTTTTGGCATGTATTACATTTAAATTCCACTTGGAAGCGTTAAGACTGGCTGGGAGCTTTATTCTTTAGCTAGCTGTCATTGTGTTGAAAGACAAATCCAAATCCGGGATCAAATCCTGCAGTAGTTGTCAGGAATTAATTTAGGGATGAGAGCCAGAGTGGGTCACAGGGGCTGTATGGTCCATCTTCCTACATGATCCTCTCTCAGCAACAACTGCTTGCCTGAGTTATGGAGCAGCCTCAGGAGGGTTCAATTAATCAATGCCGAGCTCGTTCAAACAAAGCCATGTCCTACTGAAAATTTATGGGCCTTTGGTCAATTTCTGAGGCCTTGGTTCCTCTCCTATTTTTTTCCTTTCTGCTCATGGCCCACTGGAATGAGGACAACCTTGTTTGCGAATAGCTCATCCTTTTTCAGTGAGGCAGACAGATCAAACATGAGCACTGTCGTGGCGGTTGACGACACTGTAGCGCAAATAAATTACAGTTGACATGCTGATTCATAGGGTCAACAAATTTTAATAGCTGTCACAAGGTTATTGACAAGGCAGCAGATGAAAATAGGAGTTGTTTGGAGAAAAATGACGCTCATTTCGTGAGGTTTCACTCCTTTGGGGTGTCCTGTGTTCTTTTAATGGCAGCAGTGATTCTCATGTGACTTATGAGGCCACATGCGGTGGCAACCCAGCTCAAAGGCCCTTTCCAATATATCAGCAAAGCACTCACTCTGCTCTAACCTAATAAGGGCCGCCTGAACCAATTAAACTAAATGTATTTTTTTATTTTTTTATTTCACCACTCTACTCTGATTGGTTGGAAAATTGAAAAATAAAGAATATTATTGCCAGACTTAAAAAACCTCACACACACTGTGAGGAGGAAAATAATGAGATACTTGGTTCTTGTATTCTTCAAAAGCATTACAATTGGAGTGGGCAGAGATGGTGAGGAATAGCCTAAAGGGTTACATACATCGCTCATGAATGCATTTATTCACCATCGCTCTGTGTATTTTAGACCTAAGATAGGTAGTTTGAGGTCAGCCAACATCTGGGATCAGGGGAATAGAGGAGGGTGAGCAGGGTCTTCGTTGGATCCAGAAGGGAGTATAGAAGCCAGTGAAAAGGTGCCGGAAGTTGCAGAAGGTTCTGAATCCTCCCCAGTAAAAGCTTGAACATTCATCTTTAGTCTAACCTTTAACCCCTGGCTTCTCGATGCATACTTTCACCATGTGTGCACCCCTGAAGTTGAGGAGCTCTAGGCAATGCCAGTGATTTTGTTGTGCATGTGATATGGAAATTACTTTTATGTTTTGTTGTCTTGTCAGTAATTGGCTGTGCACACAATTTACAGTGATATTTATTTTTTTAAAAGCTAAGGTCATTGAAACACGATGACTGCAACGAGTCACTTAAAAAGAATGCCTACTAGATGTACTTAGATTGTGCTGATCAATGGGAACTGCTGCTTTTGGAAAGTAATTGCTTATGTTTATTTAAAATGCTTCTGTTTGGCAGAGTGAAATAATTGTTATCTACAAGGGCGTGAAACTGCAATGAAAACGCAATAATTTAGAATGGGGGAACAAAATGCGGAGGTGGGTGAACATGTGCAAAATAAAATGCAGTAAAAGCAAATTTATTGGAAGCAATAACCTCTTTCAAATTGAGCTGTAAACTGAACATGTGGGAGATGTTGGCATGACTTTGTTTGAAACAAGCAGCTTTTTGGGTAAATTAAACTTCAGATTCATAACATCAGATTTCAGCAAGTGCACATCTCTCATTTCTAGGCTAAATCTATTTTTATAATTATTTTATCTATAATGATTTATATTTAAAGAAAAATATACTGCACAACTCCAAATGTATTACTTACTACAAAATATTTTATACTTGAATTTTTCTCAACAATAATAGAAACAAACCCTGGACATCTAATTATCCCTAGTTTAACAGCTATATTGTGCAAATGTTCACAGTCCTTGTGTCTTTAACTGCACAATAAACCTCCAGCACTTCTGAATCCCACAACCCTAAGGCCATGGCACAAGTCATGAAGTAGCCTTCCCTCAACATGGCCCCTACTGATCCAAAAAACTCAATATTACACTTCTTTCCTCTGTGAGGCTGCGTCTCCTCAAAGCCTTAACCTTTAGACTTCTGAGCAGCACCTGCCCTGCAGGGCCCCTGGCCCCAGGGTCATTCACAAGCATGGGGCTCTCCTTCCCTTGTCCTTTCAGCCTCCGTGTTCCCAGAAAAAGCCTGAATCCCCAATACTCAGCAGGGCTCCTCCTGCTGCTGCCTCCCATCTGCTGCTTTGAGCCTGGGCTACTGAGTCGCCCCGCCTGCTGTCCTCATTAGCAAGTCAATGATCTTAAACCACTTGGCCTGAGGTGGCATACCTATAATTCTACATATCTCACAGAATAGGATATAAACATATATATTCATTTATTGTTTTATTTTTTGTGCTGCAACAACACATGACAAAATAAAGGGTGGAAGGTGACAAGTGACTGCCACCACCCTTAAAAAAATGTTACATAAATAAAAGGGATATGGCAAAGTGATTGAATATACAGTTGGATAGAAAGTAACATGGCTTTTACTAAATAAAGGCAATAATAAAAAATAATTTAAAAACCATTTCAACATCATTGCAATAACTCCAGAATATAATACAGCGTGTGGATAATATGGAGCTGTGATGCAATCTTGAGACAAAAAAATGGCTCTGATGAGACCCTCTAAGACCCTTATGAATATTTCCATTCACGAAAGCTACTCTAAATCCTGAATAAAATATACCGGGTTGCAAGGGTGTTTCGCTTAAAATTTTAATTTGCTGAGGGATCAGCTTGCATCTTTCATCACTTCTGTGTGATTTCCGTATCCTTGTGGAAAGGGGAGCTGTGAGGCAAATTCGGCAAGAGGAAATGGTGTTGGCAAGAAATGTACTTGGGCTTAATGCCAACTCTGAGAATTGCTGTGAAGAGTTCAGACTGGTGGTGTTGCCTGATTTAAAAAAAAAAAAAAACAGTTTAGGCCAGAGGCAGATTTACTAAAAAACAATGGGAAGGAAGCTAAGAGCAAAAGAAAATCCACAAAACTAAATGTTATACTCACAATGACATGCACAGTTGCATAAAGAGCCAATTCATGAACCAGCATCTAATAATGTTGGGAAATTATTTATTTCTAATTGTGCAGCACTTTGTCTTTCATTTTTATCAGTGACATCCTACATCCCTTGCAGTCACATCTTTGGAAGACAGCTAAAGCTCTGATTTTAGCCAACAGTCAGACAGGAAATAGAAGCAGCAATGCTTGAAAGAAGACGTTTAAAAAAATTGCAAGCATTTTAAAGGTACATTAAGTTTACTATGGGACACTCTTAATTGTTTAAACATTCCGCCCTGTAATATAGCAGGGGTTAACATTTACATGACAACCCCCTCAAAAATCAGTGGGGGGCTTAAAGGGAAACTTTCAAAAGACTGGCCCTTCTTTTCCTCCTCATTTTCCTCTCCATATTAAATCCTACTGAAATGGCCAAAACCATCTGTCTTCATCTTCGAATGTGACAGAAATAGCTAAAGGGTGAAAATAGTCTGTTCAAGGTGAATATTAAATTTAGATGATTGGGTAGAAGAGTGGAAACATCTGATCTCCATCTCTGCACCTCACACAATCCTGAACCCTTAAGTGAAATGGTGGTGTAATAGTGGGATTTATGCCTCTTCCATTTCCTGTGAGGCTCCATTTCTATGGAGCAGTTAGTGGAAACATCTAAATGCTTACAATTTACTTATTATAACGTGGCTACTTTAGTGTTCCAGAGAAGTGAACAATACATTTCCTCTAGCCTTGTACAGTCATCACACATTGTAAAAAGTATTATGTGACATTTAAATGTACAGTAAGTCAAAAGGTCTATAATTGTTTGTTAAAAATAAAACAATTAAGTGATTATTGAGTTAGGGGAGAACAAACAACATAGATGTTGTGAGTCGCCTTTTAAAGCCTGTAACTGTAACTCAGATAAGTCAAGTCAGATTTGATTAGTTTTTGGATAAATCATATACCATGTCAGATGCATAAATTCAGAAAGTCCAGCTACACACAGCTAGCCGAAAGACAGCTGGGATTGGATCAAGCTTTACAGATGAAATAACAAAAGACAATAAGACAACAAATTGGATCATTCATATCCACAAACTAACATGTTTTTTTATTTAGCAAGTAAAGGTTAGCTGGCTAACTTTATCAAACTTACAGCCTGTGGTATTCACTCCATGTCTATGGACAGAGCAGCCCAGTCCTCTACAACAGATATCAGCTGTCTAGCACACTGCTGTGGTCTGATATCTTAGAATTAATACAGTTGCACTGCAGTGTTTCTGATCAACACAGCCATGCATGAGTAGCTGGCTAATGCTAATTCAGTCCCTTATTGACAAAGCTCTTGCTGAAGATGAGAGGTTTTGCTCTTTCTTAGTCACATTTTACATTCTTGTTTCATTTTCATTATACTGAATAAATAAAAAACAATTCTGAGAATAAAGACACAAATAATTGAAATCATCCCATACAGTATACCTATACAACAGCACTTTTATTAGTATTTAGATGTACTATTTAGTGTGAAGTATGTGGTTTGAATGTGTCAGCTAGGGTTATTATTAGTATTCAGTCAGTTAAAAATGGCTTTGTTAAGTATGATAATAGCATATTTTTTTATCCATGAGATAAGTACACAACACAACCCAAAAAAAAAATGCATAATGGAACACCTGGCCTTCCATGACCATTTTTCTGATTTATTCCACTATTAGTCTACCTTTCTATTTCAGGACTACATGAGCTTGTTTATGCAACTAGTGGAGTATGACTCAGCAGGATTCTCACAGTTATCGAAGGTTCTGGGATCTTGGGGTTTCAGTGATTGCAGTAGTGCGTGAAGGACAGGGGGGGAGGTGGTATGTTGTTGGGGAATTGGGGTAGGTCACTGGTGTAGACAAACTGCAGATTTGAGCCTTAGCCCAGCTTCTGCTGCCCCGACGGTTTAATTACCAGGAGAAGTCTAGTGTAAAGATGTCATATGGAAAAAGTAGAGAGTCTTAAGGTCTTGGTGAACCACCAAGAAGGAGACTTCCATACCTAGAGGCATTTAGAAACAAAACCCTGCCTTTAATCTTCTAGCATCAGTTCCATGATAAGTCTGTGCACTAAATTTTTTGGTAAATGTACAATAAATAAGGCCCTTGGAGGAACTAGTATATTCTCTGTGGGATGACAGGCTAAAACATCCTGTGTGTAGAACTCGGGTACTAAAGTAGCTTTGAATTAGGAAACAAATATAAATCGCTCACTTGTGAAATAAAGTCCTTTGGCAATCCATTTCTGTGTGTAGGACTTGCACAAATTCAGTGGTGCAGGCCAGCGTGGAAGGGAGAATCTTTTGGAAAGATGTGGTATATCCCTGGATGTCCATCCACTTTACAGCCTGTGGTAGAGAGACACAGAGCAAGTGCAAGAGAGAGACAGAGTAAGAGAACGAAGCTGTCAGAAGCATATCTCCTGAGTGCAGCTTTACTGTGCTGGTGATTGAAGTGCTCCAGGGCATGAGAAGGGGAATTAGCGGGTGCACCGACATGAGACACCTTACCAGCTACAGCCAGGACTGGATAAAAATGGAAAAATAAATAAATAAAAGCCGAATGTGTATCCTGTGGCCAAATGTTGAGAAAAATATAAATGAATGCCACGACAAGTCACAAATGCAACCTTTTTTCTGACCTCACAGAAAAAGGCCCAAGCAAAGACCACAACCAACAATGTTACTGCTTCTGATTAATATTTCATGGAGCCCAGAAAATATAAAACTGTAAAAAAAAAAAAAAAAAAAAAAAAAACCACACAAAGCTACCTCTGCACGGCGGGTTATCTTTCCGCCGGCTGTTGTATGAGTCACTGAGCGGCAGAGGCTGGTGATCCCAAAGGGTTTCTTTCATTATCACACGGAATGGAGCTGAAACATGGCCTGATCCAGCCAAGCAAATACATTATTCATGTCCACAGCAAGTCCACCAACAAATTGCACTATCTATCTGCTCAGCTGTAGTAAGGAATAAAATGCATTCAGGAATAAAAAAATAATTGGCTAGATCTGTGCTTAGGCAGACTCACACTGAGGATGTAATCTGAGATAAACTACACAAACACATCTTTGCACTAGACACAAGAGTAACAAATTTAGGTTGTGATTTACTTAAATATAGCTCAACTGGACCTTAAGATTTTTTTAATTAATGATTTTTGTGATTATTTAGTGATTATTTATGATGGAGCTGAGTACTGGATTCTGTTCTTTTTACCCAGTATGTACTCAGTGTGACGTGGCTTTAATCGATGCGCTTTGGCATTGACTCATGACATAATACCAGGATGGAATTTGGGAATTCATAAGAAAGTGACTAATGCTGCCTTTATAACAACTAGCATTTGGGTATTTTCCCAATTTGAACTTCTTACTTTGCACTTCCTGAGCAATCATGTGACCTTTACTGTTTAAGGTTGGGAAAATGTGCACACTCAAAGCATGCTAATGATTGATTTGTTTTTAAACAAATAGAAATTTCCTTAAAATGGCTTTTAAAAAAACCACCCAAGGGACTTTATGCTCCTAAATGTTCAAAACATAATACTATTTCATGTTTTTACTTTGCTATGTGGCTGCCTGCCTTGGAATTTCATCGAAGAGAAGACGGACAAAGAATTGATTTTTCCTACTCACAGTGACCTCTATGTTGAATAAAAGGCATTTTAATGGTGACCCCTTTTATGCATTATAGGAATTTTTATCTAACGTACACCAAGTGTTCTGTGATAGAAAGTATCAGGCTTCATAAGCTTCATTGCAGGTCTTAAAATGGGTCAACAACCTGAAATAAATTAAACATGAACTATAGTTGTATTTTGGTAATATGTTCTAGTATAAACTTTCTTTCGGCTTCTCCCATTAGGGGTCGCCACAGCGGACCATCCGCATGTTTGATTTGGCACAAGTTTTTACGCTGGATGCCCTTCCTAACGCAACCCTCCCCATTTATCCGGGCTTGGGACCGGCACTAAGGCTTGTGCCACCCTAATGGCTGGGGTTGGTTCCCTGACCGGTAATATGTTATAGTATAAATAAATAAATAAATAAAAAATCCATTAAATGAGTAAACATTTTCATCTATTGTTTGCTTGATTTAAATATGTAAACATGTATGAAACAGCACCTACAGTATCTGGTTTGGATAACTGTGGATTCTTTTGGACTGTGCATTAAAGATCCTGGAGATCTATCAATTCTTCTTGTACACTTATATGAAAAAATGCATGAATGTAAATTTTCATGGCATATGCAATATTTGTATGTGTACTATCTGTATGACTTATTTCATATTCATCATTACATGTACAGTTATGATGTATGGACACAAGTTTGTAGACATCTAACAATTTTAAACACACACATTTACTGTTATATAACCTTCACCTTTCTGGGAAGGTATTTCTCTAGATTCTAAAGTGGTTGTGGAGATTTACTCAGCCATAAGGTCGTTAGTAAAGTCAGTACTGATTTAGGGTGAGGAGGCCTGCAGTGCGGACAGCATTCCAGTTCATCCCAAAGGTGTTCAGTACAATTGCGGTCAGATTTCTATAGCAGGCCTTTCAAGATCTTCCACTCCAACCCATGTAAACCATATCTTCCTGGCACTTAATTTGTACTTTGGGCAATGTGGAACAGGATTGGGTCTAATAGTTCAAATAAAGTAAAACTTCCAAGATTATGGTAGGAAAATTTGTGCTAACAGTTTGGGGAAGAATCGAATATAGCATGGAAAAGACAGGTGTCCCAATACTTTTGCCAATATAGTGTATGTATATCACATATAGAAGTTATAAGTGAATAACCTGTAAATTCATGCATTTGGACCATTGAAATGAAAGGCCTATTAGGAAAGGCAGGAGTGTAGGAAAGGCCAACAAAAATAAAAGCCACTGTATGTCACATGTAATCAGCTCTGCAGTTGAAAACACTCAAGCTATTCCAACTCTTCTACTTTGCAAATAAATGCTGTGTTTCACTTGATGACTCTCAGATGAATGCAATGCAATATACCAGTCTAAACAAGATAATAGTGTTTTTTTAATCATCTGTTTTACTGACAAAACTGAAAGACAAACTGAGCAAAATAAAATAAGCATAACTTGAAGCAGCATCAGTTATCATTTTGAATGGATTGGAATATTATTTGTGGTATCAATTTATGTTTCCCTCTTAAATGTATTTTTATTTTTTAGTTTTTACTTCAAAGCATTCTGAGCTGCACGTAATGCTATAATGCAGTCCTCACTGCTAATGATGTGAATCTAATCACGGTGAAATTGCACTGCATGAACCTTGCAACAATCATCAGTGGCCGTGTTGACGTCAAGTCGTTCTCTGAAAGCAGAGCTTCTAGGCAATTGAATGCCCTTTTTAACCACTGACAATTACAAGACGTTATGTAGCTCGGGAAATGAGCGACAGAAACTCAGAGACAGTAAACACGAGCGTTTGTCAGCTGGTAGCCTCCAGCCTGTGTGGGCAAAGTAGGGCTGACAGAGCTCTTTCATACCCTTTCATTAGCCGCTTTTGGATGAAGTAAGAACGGGGTGGAGCGCTAGCTTTAGCATTTTTTGAAGCCCAGGCAAAGTTATGTGTGCCATTCCAGGCTGCCCTGCTCACACAGCAGAGCAGTGACTTCTGTAGCAGGGGTTAAATGTATTAGTCAGCAGTGGAAGCTATGGCTAGAGGTGCAAATGAGTGCATCATACAGTATGGGTGGTTTTTAACTCTCTTGGTGGGCAGTTCCAACCACCAAAAGCATGTGCATGAAGACCACTGGTTAACAGATGCAGGCTAGTTAAAAATTTTAAAAGGGATATAAACCAGTATCTACTCAAAAACATGCAATCCGTTATCGTAATCTTGCATAAAATAGGGATACATTATTTGATACAGAACCTTAAAATAGGATTCTTTTCTTTACATGTAGTCTGATGATGACAACAGTTAGTTTAAAATGATGAAGCTCCACAAAGAATGGTTTCATTTAATGCTGATAGCTAAAGCTACACTACATGGTTAAAATAGCACTAAAGCAATATTCATGATTAATCTCTACTGCAAAAAGATTTATATGAAAAGCAGCCACAAGACTTCGATTTCTAAAATCTGGTCTTATTGGGCGATAATAATGTAACATAATGCATATGTCCTGAGAGATCTTTTTTGAGAGCATTTTTAGTAGTTTCCTGGGCATTAAAAAAACTTACAGACCAATATATATATATATATATATAAAAGAATAATAATAAATAAATAATAACAACAATAGAAATTATTAGTATGATTATAAATGTAAATTAATTTATTATAATAATACATATAATAATAATAATACATATAATAATAATAATTATTATTATTAATGTTATTATAAAACCAGCTAAAAAGCTGACATGTTCTTGCTTGCAATATTTCATTAACATTCAAAAGTCAGTTATGTAAAAATGTAGTGGGATTTAAACTGCGGCAAGGACAATAATGTTGCCAGTAGCGTTAAAATATAAAACACTAAGCTAAATGTGACAGCAAAACCCAAGGAGTGTTACATTAGAAGGCAAAACTCGAAAAGTATACAATAAATAATCTAGTTAACAGCTATGCATAGTGATAAATCATGGTCAATAAAACTCTAATAAAAACATCCAAACAGTCAGCAGGACCTTTAGGGCTTGAATCTCTTGTTCTCTCTTACTAATACATTCAGGAAAAATGTTTTGCATGGTGCTTTGATAAAATTATGAGTGAGTGTATTATGAGTGCCAGGTTCTTTCTCAAACAGTACAGTTGTAATGTGTGAATTTGTTCATCAGCACCAATCCTGGCTGGCAGTGTTGTTCTTAGCTGGATCACAACAAACCTCAGCCCACCACATTAATCACATTAATTGGTGAACGATGTCCGCATGGAATGGCTGGAAATAATTTGAGCAGTTGTGTCACACAGAGCTGTTTGTGCTATTGCAGGCTGTGTTTAGAGAATCGGTTCCCCTGGGTCACAGTGCTCACACTGGACCGTTTGTGAAGGCCCGTCTGTGATGGCCAGGATAACCCTGTCGACCCCAGTGCTCTCTCATGGGAGAGCAGGCTTCAGCAAGCTGATCCTACAGACCGAGAACGTTGGGGGACGCAGGAAGCAGGAGTTTGGCCCTGTCTGACCTCGGCTCATTTTCCACTCTCTACTTGCTTTTCTCTTCTGAAGATTTCTCTCACTCTGCACTCCAGGGCTGATGAAGTGCTAGGTGACCTGTGTTCTCACTATGATGAGCGTGAGAGGAAGTCCATGGAACTGCCATCTCTTAAATCGCTAGTAAGAAGAAAAAAAACTTGCTACTGTGTTGAAAAAAGAACTAAAGAACTAAAGAAACTGGCTGACCTGCAAAATCAACTATGAAGCAGATTTCTATCTAAGACTGAATACTGTGTGTGATGATCCTGTGAATGCTATTTATTCTCACATGCTGCTTGAACACTGATTCACGTGGCAGTCGCATACATCTGCGGAAAAGTAAGCTCAAAGCTGAGCCATCCTGAGGTTATTAGTAGGCCAAGCAGTGTGCAAACTGCAGCATTGCTGAAATGTGTATGGCAGACCCATTTGCAGGCATCATTAACATGTCTGCTAGAGCAACCACACCAAAGTATGAACCTGCGGTAGGCAAAGCTGATCTGAAAGCAGTTCTTAAATCAAAATCCCATTATTTGCTCGCCTGCCAGCTTGTGGCACCACATGCTCCTACCGGGACGAATCAGACCCTAGTTCTTTTTCCTGCAACCTGATGTTTCTCAATTTCCTTCACTCCTTTCCTTCCAAGTATGCCTCCTCCCTACCTTTCTTTCTCTCTGTAAACACCACAGGCACTGGTTTCCAATAAAAATCCAATGTAAATTAGCAGCTCAAAGTACCAAATTTACCAAATTGATCATTATCCAACAAAACAAGCCAGTTTCTCTGAAAACATCAGCTAGCTAGTTTAGCTTTCCAGATTAGACTATTTGATTGTTGATGTTCAGCTCAAGCAAAAAAAAAAGGCATTTTAGAAGAAATTAGAAACCAAGAAAATGTTCTTATCCTCTTCTCTTCATCTTTGTATTTTTGTAATTACTTCTCTTCCACAGAGATCACTTTACCTGGAATTTTCAGTAAGAGTCTGGCTTTCTGCATGTTCTCCTAGGACACTTCATTCATTCTGTATTTAAGCAGAGCTGAAACCTCATATTTTTCTTTTGTGGCACACTGTGTCGTTAGTCTTGGACAGCATAAACATTAAGTGAAGGAGAGGATATGAGACACTCCAAATACTGAACTGCAGTGGAAAAGCAAACGCGTTGCTTTGTGGTGTAGATTTTCGTTTTTCACACCTTGGCAGAATACACACTATCAGGACACACAAAATAAGCCTGATGCAGTTCTATTCCCAGAGCAACGGCAGACCTTTTGAGTCTCAAGTGAATGTCTCCAGTGAATGCATTTACAGGGGAAATATTTAAATGTCTAGCTTTGACCACCGAATGATGTCTGACGTTGCAAATAAAATTCACAGAAACTTAAACCTTGAGTCATAATAACACTCAGAGTGCGATCATAACATTATATTTACACCTCAAATACTGTAACTTGCTTTATCATTAATGAAAGAAAAAAAAATCTAATATGCGTATATGGAGCAGCACTGGGAAGTAAGCTTCCCTGTATTGAGTTTGTGTTGCATCACTTAAGTTTTAAAAGATTTTTTCCTTGAGGTAGGGCTTATTTTAGTCTTTAATACAAAACAGTTCCTCCATAATTTCTAAATCGTAGTTTCTGCATCATGTGGTTTGTGTATACCGGTAGCTTGTAATATACTTTGCAGTCCTGCAGGCAGTGTGATTAAAATGCAGAGTGTATAGTTGGTTCTGAACTAAAACAGTGAGAAATTCTGAACATGTGTATAAAGTAATGTTATAACTAGTAATACATAAAACAAACAAGGCCTGTCTCTATGACTCAGATTATTCATCTTTTTATGCACTTGTTCTGCTTTGGATTTTGTGCAACAACTTTTCAATAACAAACCATAGAAACACACAATGAACATACTAAAAATATTAGTTTCATATTACACTAAAATGTTTTAAATAGGAGCTACCAGGCCTATAATCTCAAACAGAATGGAATGTCTGTTATACTGCCTGATTGAAAAAGATTTTGTAGCTCCTCTGATCCCTTACATGTGTACATGCTGATAAAATAAATGTAATTTGGTGGTGTTGATGTTCCCAGATCATAGACCACAAAATACTTCAGATATAAAGAATTCATCATAGAAGAACCATCACACTCTGCACCCTTAGAACCATTTTGTTTATGGCAGATGTTGCACCTAACAGGGGGTAGGAGCAAGTTTTAAGCTTGAATTATGTTATATGTAGTCTGTAAACTTGAACACAGTGGCCATTTGTGTTTAATCTAGGTTATGACAGTGATTCTGCTGGTGCAACCTGCTGCTAACCAAATTACGCTGCTCTCAGCCACCTATGAACATTAGGACAAAGTTTTGCTTCTGCTGTTACACTTGCAATGAGCTTTACAATAACCCTACTGTGCCCATATAACCTCCTGGAGTGTAGAAAATGTCACATGATAACACAGAGAGAGAGAGAGAGGTAGAGAGAGAGAGAGAGAGAGAGAGAGATTGGTGTATATTGGACATGTCACTCACAAGTGTTATCTGAGAATGAGTCTGTGGTGATATTTTTCAGGCTTGGGGGCAGGGAATCATACTGTTTACCTTAAACCTTCTCACAGACACATTAAGCCTCAAGTGCCCAAATCTTCTTTGATAACACAGACAGGTTTCTCTATGGGTCAGCAGCAACAACCGATGCAGCAAGGAAGGAAGATTAGCTCAGCTGCAAACACCACAGGCACTCGTATACAATCCAATCTAGTGGAAGATAGCAGCTCTGTCTTCCCAAGCCACCAGAAGACAGAGTAGCTTGTGCATGCATTGTTCAGTGAAATAATCATTAGCTAAGTTAGCTAGATTGCTAGATAACGGAGCTAGCCAGGTTTCCTAGCAAACCACATTTTAAAGTCACAAAATTTGCCTCCCCAGCTCAAAATAGCTATGGCTTACATTGTCAATTCATTTAAAATATTATGTTTGAAATATTGTTTATCGTGATTTATTCATTATATCCATTAGTTTAGAAGAAGAAGCAAATTGCTGTGTCTCATGCCACTTCATTCCAAGGGGACAAATGTATCCCCTTGGAATATTCCACAAGTTACAAATTCAACAGAAATTTTCTTAAGATCATGGGAAGATATTTTTCTATATTTTTTCTTTTCTTTCAATGATAGCTGATGTTGATTGATCCCATTTGGAAAGTACAACAATTTTACCCAACTTAGATTAGAGATGATTATAAAGTAAATATTTAAAAATATCTAAAACAGTTCTAGCACTGTCCCTGTGCACAAAGTGAGCTCCAGTAAGACATGGCTTGCCAAGTTTTGAAGTGGAAAAACTTAAGTGTCCTGGACAAAACGTATAAGAGATTTGGGATGAACTAGAATGCTGACATCAGTACCTGACCTCACATGCTCTTGTGCCTGAATGAGTAAATCCCCACAGCCCAAAATCTGGTGGAATTCCAGCAAAATAACTAAATCTGGGATGTGATGATCAGCAAGCATACACAAATGTCAGATGTCCACACTATAGGTCCAACTTTTGGATGCACGCCAATTTGTAAACCACCCTTAAATATAAAAAAAATCCCCCAAGGAATACTTTTGTTTCTTAGACTTAGTTTGGTGACTTGTTTTGATGCCTGGAGATCCATAAATGAAAAACCTCACTTGTATGTCGCTCGTCCTCTTGTGTACACTGCACACACTTAGCTGTGAATGCAGTTTTTTCAAGCAGAGCTGTGTACACAATCCTTATAGCTAGCCTGAATCTCAGACTAAGCAGGTAATGTTTCTTTGAAACTGTACATGTCCGAACACGCCACTTTGTTATGGTTGCGTGAGTTAGTGTGCATCGATGTCTGTGTGACTAAGCATGTGTTAATATCACAACTATGTGACTGTACCCTTACGAACAAATAAGATCTTCGTGCACAGTGAGGGAACGATATTTTTCTGTAGAAAGTATATCATAACCTGAGGTAGATATGAATGAGTTACGGTGTTGTCTAGGCTATATAGATATTCCAGATATTGAGACCTTTAAGTACTGAGTTATTGCATTTTCAAGGCTCCAGGGAAGATTAAATAGCTATAATAAATAGACTAAATCTAGCCCTTGGTTGAGCAGCTTGCGATGTGCACACAATAAACCTAGCATCATGACTCAATCCTTCTTGTCATCTCAGACAATCGACTTTCTCATTGCATGTGTGCCACATGATCAAGGGAGCTGTGTGTACTGTGCTAGAGGACACGTCTTTTGTCTTTGGAGTTTGGTTTAGTCTGGGTTTTTTTTTTTTAAACGCATGGGCTGTGCTCATATCACTTGTGGTTCAAAGTCACTATTGAGAGTACAGACATTAGAAACAAGTCAGAGAATAGTGCTGCCGCTCCTTTATCTCTCACTGATGCCTTTGACTTACATATACGACAATATGATCCTGATCCCTTTAGACTGACACTAATGCTGCTGCTTGCTGTTGACCTTTAAGACTGTTCTTTACCATCACAGTAAACACGGTGATCAACATTACGCATGACATTCTGTTCCTCACTGTGGACTGCCAGAAGAGCACAGGGAGCCTTAAGTGCAATTTATTTAAATCAATCAGCCTTATTAAGCCATCATTTATACCATATCAGACAGCATGTTTAAAAAAAACAGAAGACACATTAAATTGTATTAGTTGATACAACACACTATAGGACACCCCCGCACACACACACACACACACACACACACACACACACACACACACACACACACACACACACACACACACACACAAACACACGGGTGATGTGACAATTACATCTTATAACTTATATAATTGTTATATAATAATTATACAATTATTATGTCATACGGAATTGATATATCATTAAATATAATTCGAAGCAGCTGATTTATTGTTGAATTTTATACTGAATCTTGTAATGTAAAACTGCAAAACTGTAAAAATCATTGTATCATATAATTATTATTATGTATTTTTTTACATGAAACAAAAATACAGATGTTAAATATATTTTGTAGACTGTACATATTAAACATTATACAGGTTTATTAATAGTTAAACAGGTTTGATGCATTATTGTCATGCTGAAAAATAAATTATATATATTATATATATATATATATATATATATATATATATATATATATATAATGTTTCGTGATACCATATAATAGAAAAATATTTTTTGCAATTTGACCACATATAGTTGTAGCATATCTACTATTTTGTTTTTAAACCTAACCCTAGAAGTTACATCAATACAAACAAAAATAAAAACAATACCATATTTTTTTTTATTACTATTATTTAAGGATCCCCCGAGTTTCTTACACACCATTTAAAACCACAGACAATGTAAAATATTCTTTCAATAAATAATGGTGAATGCTTTTCCAATGTATACAGCTCCATGTTGACACCTTATAGAGTGCCATGCCAGCTGTGCAGTACCTATGTACCTATGTTACATTTTATAATCCTTCTTATCAACTGTAGCTACCATGCAAGCCAAGCCAAGACAATGTAGTGGAGCTAAGAATAGTGGAGAACACTGATTTATCAGACGCAGTGGTACAGACATCGTGATTAATGTTTCCTGCTGAAAATGTTTTTCTACTGGCACAATCTTTTCTGTTAGATTTAATAACCAGCAATTTAAAGAGTTTTAAATAGCAATTCAATTATTCTATTAAAATGCATGTATTCCCCCAAAGAAGCATGATCTGTTTAGCATTGTCACTGTTTAACTTTATCCTACATTTCTTCTATGTGATTCAAGTTAAATTTTTATGTTAGGGCACATCCTGAAATGACCCAATTTGACATCTCAAAATGAACCCAAATGCACCAGCCTCCATTTCTCAACGTTGCATGATGGGTTTTTACTTAAAAGCTTTTGTATTGGCACTAAATTTTAAAGCAGTGACACACTTGGCTCTTTTTGGGCAGATACTGAGCAAAATGCAAAACAGAACTGTTGGTCACCCCATGTGATTTATCTTCAGGTCAAGATCTCTAAATAAATCTTAATGACTCTCTGCTCTCCCCTTCAGCCACTGCTTGTAACCTTGGGGTAACTGTGGACAATCAACTGTCCTTCTCCTCACATGTTGCTAGTGTGGCTCGTTCTTGTCGATTTCTTCTCTACAACATCTAAAGCAGGGGTGTCAAACTCAAATTCACAGTGAGCCAAAATAAAAACTGGGAAGAAGTCGCAAGCCAAACTCAATATTTATTGAAAAATTGACTGCAATTGTGCATGTTTTCCCTTCTTTCCGGATGTGTAATGTTGAACCTTTTCATTTGGAAACAAACTTTAGTTTTGCCTAAACATTGAACCTGGAACAACCAAAGCTTAATATTGTAAACACATGAGAAATTACATTTTAAATAAAACACACATCAGTGGTATTCGTTTCTTATTATGTCTTTCTCTCTATCTATAGCCTTTCGAGTTTCTTTTCAATGTAGATCTCATCACACCTCACACTGCACCACGCTGTCTGAGATCCTCCAGCACTGCTCGACTGGTACCACCTTCTCTCAGGGTAAGAGGTAAGTATACTTCAAGGCTCTTCTCTGTTCTGGCACCGAGGTGGTGGAATAAACTTCCCCTTGATGTCCGTAGAGTCCCTGGCTATCTTCAAACGACGGTTGAAGACCTACCTCTTCCTGAAACACTTAAATTAACACTTTCTTAATTTGCTTTGTAGAAATCAAGAGTTATAGTCTGATTTATATTAAGTTTGTAATCTAGCGTACCAGTGTAGATTTATTCATTGCTAGAGACTCAAAGCACTTTTGTACATGGCTCTGGACATGGGCTTCTGCTAAATGTCGCAAATGTAAATGTAAATGCTTTTTTCACTAAACAGTAATGCAGTGTCATATTTGCACACAGCCTTCAACAAGAGAAATTGTGACAGCTTCATACACATTTTACCAGCAAACAAAAGACATCTTGTTTTTATCCTAAAGCCTCCAGAGAGTAATCTACTTACACGGGAAGAGTTTTGTGAAATTGATGCATACACTAGACCAGGAAACGAGGATACGGACAGTCCTGAGAATACATTTGTTGCTGAGCAGGGACCAGACACACTGTTTGGTAGAGAACCAATAGAAGGATACATCACAATATGTGGCTGGTGGTGCACTATTACTATATAATGGCCTCATTTATCAATTTGGACATATATGAATTCATTGATAAATTGTTCATATGAGTATTTAGACATGAAATGTGGTATTTGATGTGAAAATCCTGCTTGTTTGTGTAAACAAATCCTTCAGACACTCTTGTTTGGCTACATTTATGTTTAAGTCACTCATACAAACCTCGATTTATCAGCTTCATTTTATAGTCAGAGTGAGTTACTACAGTTTTATGTAGGAATTGTACTGTCTGGTTTAATTTGTTTATTTATATCCAAATAATGATATCCAAAAATAAAGACAAATAATACTAGATATTAATTAGAAAAAAGAATTGGCACCCTATAAATGAGGTAAAGTTATTATATTTCTGTTGTAGCTATAGCACTGCAGTGTCTGAGCTATATATTAGTGGAAGCACACACTGCACTCCCTTCCCATTTAGATGATGGCATTTGGGCATTTTAAGCCTTTAATGCAGGTTTGAATATGTCACTAAATGTAAATCAGCTGTTCCATCAACATGAGTTAATGTATGCATGAGAAAAATGAAAATCACTATTACTCAAACCTTTGTAACTCTGAGAATTTTTGGAATTAGTGATCTTACACGCAATGTTATGAACAATGTTAATAAGATGAAGCTGGAACACTGTAAATAAATCTTTATGTAATAGTCCCTGGTGTTCTTATAATGAAAGAACACACAGGTCAGACAGAACACAAGCAACCGATTCAGCTTGTGGTGGATTTCTGCTTAGGTTTGAAACAGCAATACCGATGTCTGCTTGTACTGACATGGGAAACATTTACCTCAATCTTTGAGAGGTCTATTAGCAAGCTAATGCATATTAACAAACGATATGGGTATGCTTTATGAATAATAATAATAATAATACTAACTAGAGATCAGTGAAAAGCACCTGTGAGCTGAAGAGGCAGAAGAGGTGGCACTTGATTCATTAAAAAAAGATATAATTGTTAAAAATATATACGATTTGATATATGTTTCATACAAATAAAATACAAAATCAATATAATATAAGACCCGTAAGTGGGTCAGGTGTTAAAAAAAGTGAAAAAGAACAAATACTGTTTGCAACACTGTAAAACATGAAAAGTTAAGATATATTGCTGTGGCAGTGGAAAGAAGAGTAATTGGTTATTTGATTGCATGTTTGGACTCCAGGCTCCAGACACAAAAACTCAGCAGTTGAACAAACACTCTCTCGTGTCTGTCTCTCTGACCTCCCACCTCGAACACACACTCTGCTGTGTCCCAGCACTGCTTGTTCAATAACATCGTGCTACATGCTGCCAAACAAGTAGAGGCTGAGACCACGCTCTCGTCTACAGAAAACAAATCATCATGATTTAACTATTTTAATGTTTTAATATATGTGAGGACCCACAGGCACAGATACTTGCATGCAAAAAAAATCCTTTTATGTGTTCAGTCATTTGACAATGAAAGACACAAGCATTTATTATTTATATTATTTTTATTATTAGTCTGATTCCCTCCTAGCAAGAATTTCATAACAGTGGTGAAAAGTAAAAGTACAAATACTTAATTTCTGTACTTAAGTAGATTTCTCTGGTATCACTACTTGGCTTTACTATTTACTTTTCAGACTTTCAAACTTTTTAATTTCACTCATTAAATTTTTTACACAAATATCTGTACTTTCTGCTTCTTCAAACCAGGCTCATTACTTTAGTTTTAATCTATTTGGTGACATGATCAATATTTTTTCTTGTCATTAAACGCTGTTTTCAGCCCATCAAACGATTTCTTGTCATTGCGTGGCTTTTTCAATCTACCATTGCTGTATAATTTTCTGTCTATTACACATCACATATGTAGGCTAGTTTACGAAGGCAACAAGAAGTATGTTAACGTGGATGAGACAGAGGGAGTCAGCAATGTAAACATGACTAAGATGTTAACGCAAATTCATTTTAACAGCACTAATTTTAATAATGCGTGATTAATGCAGCACGCATTTCTGTTTGAACTTTTTTAAATAAAAAATATAAATATAAAAGAGGCGAAATTAACACCAATGCAACACACATTTATACATGATGTCCTGTTTTACTCAGATATTAAAAAAATACAATAAAAAACTCCACCAAAAAATGTTTTTTATTCAGTAAACATTTGTTTGTCTCAAATTAAGTCTCAAATTAAGCAACAAAATTCGTCCTGATGCACATAATTAACCTTCTGGGGTTGACAGACTCGCAGACGCGTTTTGTGTCATTTCTTCTTCATAACAGATTTTTTTTATAGCACAGATAAGAGCAATACATCATTCGAATCTGTAAAGGATCTACTTTTATTTCTATACGTTCATAATAACAACAAAACTTTGTGCTTTTGTTAAATAAAGAAAACAGACATAGGGCGCTTTCTGCCGTCCCTGTCAACTCTCTTAACAGACACATAAATCAAACAACCTGAATCTCAGTGAATACTTTCCTCACAGACATAATAAATATATGAATAGAAAGCTTGAAATCTCATCAAAAACAAATATTCTCTGATTATGTAATTCATATGAAAGTTGGAAGAGGTCCAGTTTCTTTGATATCACCTCAAATATCACCTTGATATCATAGCAAAGGTTCCGTTTGGTGTGCTGATGATTTACGTAATTTAAAACAACATAATTACTTTAAAACATTTACAAGAATATTTTGTCTTCATGCTCTATGTTGAGTTTGGTTTTACTAATAATAAGCATACATTTGCACAAAGCATTAATATTTGTCCATGCCCATGTTGATTAGAGAATTAAAGCCTTTAAAAGGATTAAATTAGGGTACATTTAGAACAGATAAAAAATATGTGATTAATTTGCGATTAATCGTGAGTTAACTTATGACAATCATGCATTCAATCGGGATTAAATATTTTAATCGATTGACAGGACAAATATTAATATGACTTGAGGTCCATTTACCAGTGTGACACTGCAGTAGTAATGGCTACTTTTTACTTTAGTACATGTCAGAGCCCAAACTTTATTACTTTAACTTGAGTAAAAATGTATAGTCAGTACTTGAACTTTTTACCAGAGTCTTTTAAAACACGAGTATCTGTACTTATTCATAAGTGAAGGATGTGCATAGTTTTGCCACCTCTGTTTCCTAATAAAATGTGTTTAGGATGCAAGTTTTTCTGTAAAAACAAGTAATTGTTTAGGGAATCATTTAACAGGATAATAATAATATAGTTAAACCAGGTCATAGAATTAGCCATGATCCACCCTAAATGTGTTTAAACTTCATGCTATAATTGTAACATGCTTTTAAACAATGGTTTCTTTGCTGGTGGTCTGTAATCATCGGGTCTCCATACTGTCTAATATGCCACTGAGGTGGACTACAGAGCTTGCAACCACAGGCAAGACTCTCTCACTTGCTTTCCTTCTGTCTTTTTTACTCTGTTTCTCCATGTCCCATCTTTCCATTCACTCCTACACATGTTCAAATGCTTCTTGTAACAGCTAGTGGTATGGCTTAGATACTCAGTGGTGAAGCGCACAGATGAAGACTAGGCGTCTCTGGCATGCCCATTGTGTACAGTGTGGCCATTCTAAAATGCCTTGTGTTTATGTTAGTGCTGCTGGCTCAGTGGCCCACACACAGCTGGAGGACTCTGGCACACAGGCGAGACACGCACAGAGAGGGGCCAAGCAGAAAGCTTGGCAAATTAGGCCTGCTGCCAGTCAGCTGTCTCCGCCACCTACCCCTAGGTCTTCATTCAACAGTCTGCGCCTCCCAGCACGGAGGTGCCAGCCTGAGTCCAGACTTTACATAAAGCTTATGTAAGGGATGTGGGGGACACATGCTAACTCTTCCATCCCCACCTCTAGAGGATGCCTGCTTAGGGAGGAAATAGAGCATTAATTGTGCCCTTCCTACACCCCCAGCCCCCCTCCTGCCCCCCATCTGGTTTGCTGTCTAAGTCCATTTCAGATCTGAGCCTCAGTAGCATGTTGAAGCTTTTGCAGAACCGATCCAAAGCCTCTGACGTCTACAGAGACAAAACCGCAAGCTCACAGATGCAGCGATAAGTACCGCCCTGGCATGACAGGCTGTTTTTTTTCCACCATACACAAACACTCCAACCACATGAATCAGCAGCTCAATGGAACAGATTCAGGGGGCATTATTTACATGCACCCACGGCAGTGCTATACATGTAATACAACAGCCTGTATATTCTAAAGTGTATTCTATATGAAGAGCCTATTCTGTGTAATAGAATAGAACTGTATTACAGTTGCTTCAGGCATGTGTGTGTGGGTGTTTTGTGTGTGTGGAAGTGAGACTATAGGTGCTAAAAGATCAAAGAGCTGAAAAAACTGAAAATCAGAATCCATATTTATTCTTTGATTGTAAACTGACAACTGAGCGGGAGTTTCAAAGCAATTACATTTGAATATGTTTAAGGGAAAGAAAAGAGGAGTGTTTTAGTGTTTCATTATTTCGGTCTTTGTTTACCCAGGTGCTCGTATGTGCATGCTAACTTGCATGCTAACTTAACTGAAGATCAGGATTAGTGGGCCCAATGTTATGTTCAATAGGCAAATCAAAACATCATATACATCATATAGAAACCAAAGTAGTCACTAGTAGTCTGTAACAACCATTGTAAAGAATGGGCCCCTCAAAGATTCTCAGGTGTTCCTGTCCTTCAGCAGCATTGAGGTACTCAGGAACATGAGAAGCTTTTTTTTTAAAGAGCTACTCTGTTTAAAGCAACCTTAGCACAGACCTTGGACAAAAGGGGTGCATGACCATCTCCCCTTTCCCTGTCTTTGCCTCTGTTTGCCTTTCTTATACTTTTCTATTGTGGGTTGAGCTCAGGCACCGGGTTCCAGCCTGCAGCTAATTTTTTTCCCCCTTCCGGATCAAATGTCCCAGCACAGATGCCGCAGCAGAAAATACTTAAAAACACCAGTGCATGCTTACACCAAATTCTTGCCTGTCCTTAAAGACCTAAATGGCTTCAATAAAACATTTTGGCTGAGAAACAACAAGGCTCAGATGCAGACATAAAAAGGAATGCTCGAAAGCCAAGAGACATGAGACACCATGTTTGTTTAGGAACAAGGCGGCTGCTAGTTCACCAAGGTCATCTCAGCTAGCTGATCAAACGTGGAATGCATTCTCTACCCAACTTAATGCTGGTAAAGTATCTCAGTTTGCCATCTAGCTTCCTGGTTCCAACATGCCTGAATGTGGATCATGTCATAGTGAGGCAGGACAGCAGTAAACGAAAGCCATCTCATATGCTCTGGAGTAAAACACAATCGGAATAGACAAAAATTTACTTTTATTGATGGTTATAGTTTTATCTCTTATACTAACCAACTGGGTGAGTAACCAAATACAAAAAAGATGGAGATAACGTCAGTTAGAGGATCGAACATTCACCAGCATATATATATATATATATATATATATATATATATCAAGTGTTATGTAGATAGAAGCTGGCAGCCTCTGGAGGATTCAGGCACACTATCAATCACTCATTCAGCCTCCTGTTCTTGCAGGTGGCCAACATGAAGAATAACAGATGAGCCTTGTCATTTAATAATACACAAACGTTCTGTTGCCACTGGCATAAACACAGTGTGGCACTGGAAAATGACACTGATTTCCTCAGCATTGATCAAGTGCCTTGAATATATGAGAGAATTAAAATCATTCTGTGATGCATATAGGCTGACAGCCAAAAAAGTGTCAACAAAAGTGGTGAGAAGTGCATCTTTGCTGTTGATTCAATATTTTTCTGGTAAGTAACAAAGTATTTTTTTGGATTATACATATATACATATATACACACATTTAGTCCCCATTTTCTGTTATATAACCTTCACTCATCTGGAAAGATGTTCCACTAGATTCTGGAGAGTGGTTGTGGAGATTTGTGTTCCTTCTGCCACATGTGTGTAGTAAAGTCAGGTACTGATGTAGTGTGCGGAGGCCTGGGGTGCAGTTAGCATTGGGATTGATCCCAAAGGTGTTCAGCAGGGTTGAGGTCAGAGCTCTATAACACTCCATACCATGTAAACCATATCTTCATAAAGCTGACTGTGCACAGGGGCATTGTCTTGCCGGAACAGGTTTGGGTCTCCTTATTCAAATGAATGGAAAATGTAAACTACTGGATCCCAAGATATGCTGTACAATTGTGTGCCTATAAGTTGGGTTGCAACGGGTGGGTTGTCATGCTCTGCTGCAGTGTCATGAAACCAGTTTTAGATTAATTGGCTTTGTGATGTACATACAATGTGATGTGGCCTACAAACACAGGGCTGAATATGTGCCAAGAAAAGATTTGCTAAATCATTAAACAACCACCAACCTGAACTTTTGATACAACACAAAGCAAGTTGGGTCTATTGATTCATGCTGATGATGCCATATTCGGATATTGTTATCTGCTTGTCACAGCAGTAATAAAGGTTCATTGGACCAGGTGAGGTTTCTCCAATTCACCTGGCAAGTTTCTGTGAGTCTGTGCTTTTTGTAGCCTTAGATTCCTGAGTAGAATCCAGTGTGGTCTTCTACTATTGTGGCCTGTACCTCAGGCTTCAGGGTGTGTTTTTAGATGCTTTTCTGTTCATTCTCCTGTGACCTCTCTCACATGTTCTTATCTTCCTGCAATGCATTAAACTGTTGTGTGTAAAAAAAATCACAGAAGGTCAGCACTCATGCTAAACATTTCTCCCGATTCAGATAATGCCACACATAAGCATTAATGCAAAGGCTCTTAATAAAGTGAATAGGGTGTATTTGTGACCTTTAAACATTAGACAGCTTTAAGAACTCAATTCGTAAAAAAACTACACACTAAATTCTTATGACAACAAGAGAGACCTAATCCCAGTCTACATCTCTCTATTGCTACACTTTGCATTTACATACATACCTTTTTGTGACATTACATAATCCTGCTGGTTATTGTTGTTGAATTATAAGGATGCCAGCTAACAAATTAGAAATAAAGCTGCATATAGTTATCTTTAGCTGTTTTCCATTGCCATTAGTGGCATTATTTTATTATAAGTGTGTGATTTGAGACAGATGTGTGAATCTTTATTGCACT
This sequence comes from Silurus meridionalis, assembly GCF_014805685.1. NCBI lineage: Eukaryota > Metazoa > Chordata > Actinopteri > Siluriformes > Siluridae > Silurus > Silurus meridionalis. The sequence goes on from NC_060906.1 coordinate 16,215,332, forward strand.
GTTACTTTCATACATTAAGAAACATCTGTTTCAGCAAGATTAATATTACCAAAATATTTATTTTGATAAGTATTCCCATGAGATTAAGATCCCTGAGCTTAACTTCAAAGAATGGTCTCACTCAGAAATTAATCTTAGCCAAAACAATGCATGAAGTAGACAGGAGAATTTTAGCCAGTAATGTGTGCATGTGTTAGGATGTGTAGCGGGGGAAGGGTAGGGAAAGGACAGGAAGGGAAAGAAAGCAGAGCAATCCAGACAGCTACTTTCACAAGATAGGACACTTAACTAGCCAATTAATTGTTTCACACACAGTGCATTGCACAGGTTGCACATTAATTCGAGAAATGAGCAGAAGAAGTGGAAGTGGAGGTGGCGAGAGGGGGTTACTCTGCGGTAATTATACCAGAACTGGATAACCCTTCTGTCCATAGAAACATGGGCCCCTTATTCCACCATCTTTTATTAAAATAACATTCTGGGTTATTGCCTATTTATGGCTCAAATGATTTTCCTTCAGACAGAGACCATAAGAAAGCATTTTGACAGCTGGTAATTTCTCCATTCTCGGTTTGACAGAACACTGGGAGACAGAGTCCTTGTCCCCCCCCCACATTCGGTGACTTAGACTCAAACATCCTATATGTGCACAACTGTAAAGTGTACAGTGTGAGTATGTGTGTTTGTGTTCCCCCACACATAATTAGTGCTAAATCTCTGGCATGCTGTCATAGTTTGCCAAAACAAGAAAAGCTCTGCACACCATATCTCTACTTTAATGAGAGTGCACAATGCAAGAAAAAAAAACCCAAAAACAAACAAAATCTATGTGAATTTGTCATTGCATGCTATCTCTAAATTACGCACACACACACAACAAAAAATGTATGCCCGTGTCCTCTGGTGCATATTAAAAAACAAAATATCTTGCAAAGAAAAAGAGGAAAGTTTACACAGAGATTCAAGGTAGACTTCATTTTAACAGAATCAATTACATCAATGAAGAGCAAAAAGGGCCGTCCTGCTGTGGAACGTTAAAGCAGCATAGACTGCACCATTATTCTGTCAGATAACAAATACTTGCATAAAAAAATGTTAACTGGATAACAAACACATGCAATAATTAAAGAAGATGATCATTTATACAGCATATATTTATGTAGCATAGCAGCAAGGGTATGTTAAACATTCTGTTCAAGTGGGTGAGTTTTAATATTTATGGAGAATAAAGAATACTGTAACAAAGCAACGACAAAAAAACATGTTATTAGAAGCCGTTGCATGACTGATCCTGATGTGTTCCAGGAATGGATTTATTTTGCAGTACACCTCGAAACTTAGTGGTAGAGCTATATTCTCAGGGGTCTCAGTCCATTTCAGGTGTGTAATTCTAATCACTCAGGCACTCAGAAGCTGAAATTATGCGAGCCAAGCTGGAATAAGTCCAGAAACAATAAATGCCTAGCTGCAAAATTACAACAGCTGCTCCGTCTGCTGTATAGTTATAAGTAAAAGCCACACACCAGAGCAAAGACGAGATGGCAAGGGATTGCTGCTAGGTTATGAGTGATTGGCAATGATGGCTTTGGTCAATAAAAGCAATAACAGTGTTTACTCCGTGGGTTAGAACTCCAGCGGCAACAGCATCTGTGAGCTCTTATCAGCGCATGGGCTCGGCAGGAAGCAACAGAAAGCTGGGCTTATCTGTGTTTTGGTCTGGACCTCTGAGGATGGGAGGTTTCAGTTTTGGGTCAGGTTTGTTTTGAGAAAGGAAGGGAAGCAGAGAAACATGACCTGAGGAGCACTGATGCAGTCAGGCTGGAGAATGCAGTGAAGGGTGGAGAGTGAATATTTTGAGGTCAGGAGGGACATTTGCTAATGCAGCAGCGCTAACAAGGTTCACAAGAGAGCTCTGACAAAGCATCACATTGAACCTGGAATAGCATGTTACGAGCAAAAGCCTTCTTACGAATCATATACTTTTATTAGATGACGAATTAAAAAAAAAAAAAGATTCAAACTATTTCTATACATTATGTCTAGGTTGACATTTTGCTCTGATCCAACAGATCACTGCTGATGATGACAGACAATGGAGTATATTTGAAAATGCAATGACATATTTTAGGTTCACCTGAAAAGAATAACTATAAATGTCGGCCAGGTCACAGAATATTAAAATGAATGTGAGAAAAAAAAGATGTCCCCTAACTACTAACTCAGATGTTGTAAACCCAATGATGCAAGAATTCTCCATGGGTTTCTACACCTTTGAAAAGTGTGAACACAACAAAACATTGTAAGGTGAAAAGAAAGCAAGGACATCTGTTGTTTTTTTTTCTCTTATTTACACACACACAGTTATATGAATGAAATATAGTTCAACTAAGATCATAGTGTTGTATTTCATATGAAAACATGACAAGCTGTCTGTAATACAATATTAACAAGGTTTCAGTTGATGCCAAGTCAATTATTACAGGCATAACAGACTGTAAATAAACCAACAATACAATACAATACAATACAAAACAATACAGTACATGTTAAACACAACACAACAGCAATGCTATTTGATAATGTTAATAGTATTGAGCAGCAGTGTGAACAGGAAAACTGACTTTTGCATTTAAACATCATGACTAGCTTATAAAGTTGGTACTTAGTATAATAGGCAGAGGCGGTACAACAGCAGGGTGGTCTAAACTGAAATAAAATTCACTGAATATTTATTATGCAATCCCACCTAATGCTAATAAATCATCCAACAGTCTGTTTACATGCATCAATAAAATCTACCTGGTCTTTTTCCAGTATTCAACAGTCCAAGTCTGTACCCATAATTCTAACTCTTGCCTGCAGAGTACAACCTGATGTGGTATTCTGTTGTTGTAGCTCATTCAACTCAAGGTTTTTTGCAGACCGAGATGCTTTTTTGCTCACCACGATTGTAAAGAGTGCCTATTCAAGTTTCTATATCCTGCTCGCTTGAAACAATCTAGAAGATTTCCTCAGGCCTCTTTCATCAATATGGTTAAATCTACAGAACTGTCACCCATTCAGTGTTTAATGTTTTACCCCGTGTAAACTCTAGAGAAATTCTTTTCAGATCAGCAGTTTCTGCGTTTCTCAAACCAAACCATCTGCTACCAACATCCATGCCACTGTTGGAGATCACACTTTTTCTTTTTTCAGCCTTGTGAACATTAACTGAAGCTCTTAACCTGGGTCTGCTTGATTTTTCTGTGTTGTGCTGCTGACACGATGGGTTGATTAGATAACCACAGGAATGTACAGACTTTCCTAGAAAAATGTGTGTGTGTGTGTGTGTGTGTGTGTGTGTGTGTGTGTGTGTGTGTATATATATATATATATATATATATATATATATATATATATATATATAAATGTCAAAAAACAATCCTCAAGAAACCAATATCATATTGTAAATGGAAAATTAGATTTTGTGATAAATGTTAAATTGAGTAAATGTTCAAGAGGAGAATAAGGTCATATAAATAGTAAATTCTAAAGACGAAGCAAAAAGCAAATCAAGGAGGAATCACATTTTTGACGTTTCAATTTCATCTTGACATCCTGCCATTCCAGAAGGGGACTTTTTTTTTACCTCGATTATAGAACAGACCTTAATAGAGGTGCAGGAGGTTACATGTATCAAGAATCATTTCCTCGGTTTATTTACTGTTAATCTCAGGTGCTATATTAAACCTATGAAATCAACTTGGGAATGTTTTCTGGTTTTGGGCTGCAGTTAACATGTTTTCACACTTCTGAGACAGTAAAATGACTGTTATATATCCAGGAGCTGGTTTCATATGTGTCAATCATTACTTTAAAATACTTGTAGTTGGACAAGAGTACTAGGTGTTAGTGGAGACTTTATCCTTTTGGGTAATGTGGTGCAATTTCTGCAGAGCACTGACAAAAGCAGATCATCACAAGAGATTTTTGAGTATTTTGAATCTCAGCCCCAGATGTTACACTATAATGTCAGTATTGCTAAAGGGCCCAAGACACTTTGCAAGCAATGCTGCAGCTGTCATTCAATGAGTGCATCATGAAATAATTAAGTGTTATATCATTTCTTGGTTGCCTCTTTGGAGTAAAAGTAAGATGTGACTTTATGTTAAGAAATAGTACAGATCAGGACAATTGTTAACTTTGAACAATGTAGAATTACTCTGACTGCTTTATCCTGGAGATGGTCATTGGATCCTGTTAAAGGAACATTAGGCATGAGGTGGGATACACAATGGATTAGACACCATTTTATACAGTTTAGATACAAGCCAGTTATTAGCATGTTTTTGGAGGTGGGAAGAGAACCCAAAAGAAACCTGGGATGAAGATGTACATTCACAGAAACACCAGAGCAAACCAGGACCAGAATTGAACCTTAGACACAGAAGCTGTGAGGTAGCAGTGTTACCTATACCACCAATATCAAAGAAACAATCCCTTATTATTATTATTATTATTTTTTTTTAAAATCAGATTTGCAAATAGTGCATTTAAGGCCTCCATGACTTCTTGTCATGTATCTCAATAATAACCTCTGCACTTTTGTAGGACTTTCTGGATTTGTCATACAAAAGCATTATATTCTGGAAGAACTTGAGCAGCTGTCTCGTCTTTGCCCTAGGCTATCACTTAAAGCTGACCTCACATTATTACAGTATAGAAAAAGCACAGGTCTCACAACAAACAGACCATGTTGCTGTGAATGTAATTCACAAATATCCCACACAGTCCTGTCCTACACAGTGCAGGAAACATAACTGAAGCACGCAATGTGTTGTGAATAATCGCTGCTTAAAATCTCATTGTTCAGTTGCTTCTGTAGATCTTTCGATTGTGTCCCTCAAATGCTATCAATAATGGATCATCTCACAGTGTGATTTTTTTGTGTTCATTTCATCTTTAAAAGAAACAAAAACACTGCTTAAATAATTGCAAGTTTTAAACATCTTGCAATTTCTTTTTCTTCCCAAATCAAAACCAATTTGTGCAATGCTTACTAATGGCATTAACAGGCCAGATGCTTGCTGAGCCTATCTAAGTGAGCGTGCCAGTTTCTGGTTCTGGAGGCAATAACATACGGTTTTGCTTGCAAATCATGTAAACAGATCTGTTTGGGTTTAGGCAATGCTACAGAGAGGCGTGCAGGCAGCTTCACACCAGCCTGCCATCTGGGTCTGCACAGAGAATAGTTAGGACGACGATACAGACACACTTTCGGCAGCGCGGGTGTCAATTTGCTTTGCTTGTTATTTTCTGTCATCTTGATAGTCTTTTGAGGCAACAGAGCAGCTAATAAAGGCGCAGCAAAAAGGCTGTAAATGCGAGCAGGAGGGAGGAGGAAGGCACCCAGCTGAGTGCTGAACTTGTGTAGACACCACCAAATCAGCTTAATTCAGATCTTTTTACGAGCTGCACATGTGCGCATATCAAAAGCTTCTCTCGCATTCATGCGTGAATACAGTCAGGTAATCTGGTTAGATATGGTATGTAACACAATACCGTCAAAGGCTATCTCGATTATAGAACAGATTTTATGTTTTGCATCTTTTTCACAAACCTATTCAGGTTCTGAATGTATGTACATATGTTTAGATATGTTAAGATTGTCCATCTACATCAAGATAAACACACCTGGAAAGGTTTCTTCATCCCACATCCTGGAGATATTCTCAAGTAAATGCAGAAGGTAGTGCCTTTAAAGGAAAGACAGGCTAGATGTTTTTAATGATGTTACCATGGATATTTAGTTGTCTAATAGTTGAAAACATTTAATGAAAAAAATAAGGATCCGACTACACCACCAAATCCCTTCATTATAATTAACTCTTAGCTACCTGTGCTAATCAGGCAATAGAACAGCCACTGAAATGACTTTTAAATAACCCACCTAAGCACCATGCCTGCACAACCTGCAGATCAGTGGAGGGAAGAGACTGTGAGCCTTGTCACAGTTGATATGATGGGTGAACATACAAGCAAAATTAGCATTAAGCTCCAAAACAAATCAGGACAGGGCGTTAATCAAACTGGCAAAGATATTTGACACATTTATATCTTTATTTTCAAAACAGTGTACCTAAAAGCAAACAGTGCTTTAATTTTACCTTGGAGATTCCATGGCTTTGTCTTGACAGTGGGTCTTCCAAAGAACATGTTATCATGGAAATGATAGGCCCTGTGGATGAGTAGGAAGAAGAGGAAAAGCAACACTAACAGAGGCCCCTTTCAGGAGCAACCTGAGCACCAATACACACTCGAGAGAAAAAAAAAAAAGAGGGGAACAGCATGGCAACCATCCATAATGACTTTCCACCTATAGATTAGCATACGTAAGATGAGGTTATATAGGTTTAGAAATACATTTGTTTTAATTGCATTATGTGGTGATGCATATTAAGGGGGATATGGTTTGATTTAGTTTTATTAAAAAGAAATTGCATGCAACCCATTCATATTTCCCATTTAAAAATTACCTTTGTGTCCTATGAGGTGATTTTGCAAATGATCATGCACAAAGCTTTTGTCTGAAAGATGGAAGGAGGAAAAGTTTCCCCTTAGAATAGGACTTGCAAACGACTACTGCTGTCATTGTAAGTCGAGAGGCCGTCGCAGGGAAACAGCTACATTGATACGCTGGAGTCCAGTACCTGCTGAATGGATGAAGAGGGGCTTAAATCAAGCTTCCCAGGGGGAGAAGCTTGACCAATCATCTGTGACTTCTTATGAGTGTAAAATTTGATTGGGGGAAAAGTTTTGGCAGCTTTTTTTAAAAAAAAAAAAAAGTTAGAAAGAATTTCAACACACACACACACACACACCCCAAGATGGCCTTGATTGCACTTAAAATCTCTCACACACACACAATAAAGCAGACATACATGCTATCAGTTCCAGCTGATTTATTTGTCAAGATACAGACTTCAGCATGACGACATGTAACGCATTTTCCTTTGCTACAAAAACGCAGATGGTCCATTTCAAGAGTATATTGCACAAAATAATGAAAAATAAAAATGCCATTAAGATGGTAAAAATGCAAAACAATTTTTTTTTTATTTCCAAGTTTCACACCTGCTATTTGGGACCCATTCACACTGATATACATAAACTCCTAGCTTTTACTATATTACAGAACATATACAATCTTGAATCTAGTACCAGCAAAAAGGCCTAGAATTTCCCAATTCCATTGTACATCTCTAGAGAAACGCATGGTCAGATCTACACCTGTACACAGCCTCGAATGTGAAATCATACCAAGGCATTTTGAAGATGCAAAGATGATGTCATTAAACTCTTGCATGCTTGAAATCAATGAAACCGGGTAGAAGTGCCTGAAGAAACCTCACTGAGAGCACAGTAAGAACATTCCCTTTAACTGTACAAAAATATGCCAGAAAATATTTCACTTTTTTTTTTTTTAAAAGATGAGGTATGTTGGTTATGTATCAAAAACTCGTCCTGCCATACCTGTGTCCTAACAGTTTTAATCTCCACATCTCCATTGGCTGGAGGGTTACAAAAAAACGAATTTGTGGCATACAGAAAAGAAAAAAGGTCACATAAAACCCTCTGGAAAAGTGAACATCCTGAAGTGGTGTAGACTCGCCTCCATCCGAGGGTCAGCTGCAGTTTCAGCTCTCTGTAGACACATCAGGTGGGATGTGAATGCATAGTTCAGCTTTGACATTTTGCTCTCCATCTGCGGTCTCACACTCAATTAAACACCCATAAAAACCCTGTGACGGTGACAAAACTTTGCAATTTTTTTTTCTCGTGCCATGTCACCTTTGTAGTGGCGCGGCCGCTTCCGTTTCCTCCTCACGCTACCCGGAAGGGGCACAAGCCCAAGAGGCAAGTCTGAAAGAACCTGAAGATGCGCCGGTCTCCTCGCTAACCGAGGGCAAATGGGCCTGTTAGTAGGTGAACACCAAGTCGGAGAAGTTGGCCTCAAGCCAGTCCCCTGCGATCATCTCGCTCAGCTCCGGTGTGCAGTAGTCCGGGAACTCGAAGTGAGAGCCGAGGCTGCCTTCACTGAACGAGTCCAAGTCCTTATCCACCAGAGACAGGCACAAGTTCCCTGAAGTGTGGTTGTTCGGCTCTCCGCCTGCCGCCAAGTTCAAACTGAAGTCGACCAGCAGGTCGTCCGCGTCCTCACCGCACGATGACGACGAGATGGACGCGGAGCGGAAAGACGGAGCCGGTGAGAGCGTGGAAGGTCTGCTGGCGTGGTGATGGTGAGGCTGCTGCTGCTGCTGCTTCGTGATGTTCTTGAAGCTGTAAAACATTCTGGAATTGGCTGTTGCGCTCGCGCGCCCGGACGACTCCTCGTACATGCTCGCGCCCTCCGACTCCGTGGCCGAGCTCAGCGTGGGACTCGCCGGCACTTTGGCCACGCCGTACGGCCTCAGGTGCTCCTCGTCGTCCTCGACTTTAAAGCGCACGGGGGACTCGTCGTCGTAGTCGTCCTCATCATCGTCGTCGTCGTCGTCCTCATCATCGTCGTCGTCTTCGTCGTCCGTCAGTTCCCTCTTGACCGACTTGCTTACTTTCAAGTGCGTGAACGCGTAGTTGCACCGGACGTCTTGCGCGGCTCTGGCGCCGGCTCCGACGTTCCCCGGCTTGCTGGGCTTCACCTTCGTGCACTTCTTTGGCGCTGCTTTGACAGCCTTGTTGCCGTTTTTCTCCGGAGACAGCGCGCCCGGTTTGGAAGAATTGTCCAGCTTTGGCTTCTTCTTCGGTCTGTATTTGTAGTCTGGGTAGTCAGCCATGTGCTGCAGGCGTAGCCGCTCCGCTTCCCGGATGAACGGGATCTTCTCGCTGTCCTTCAGCATTTTCCAGCGCTTGCCGAGTCTTTTGGAGATCTCGGCGTTGTGCATGTCCGGGGACTGCTCCATGATCTTCCTCCGCTCGATCTTAGACCACACCATGAACGCGTTCATTGGCCGCTTGATGTGGCCGCTGGCTGTCCGGCACCAGTCTGGTTTTGGCGGCACTGGGCTGCAGACGCTCATTTCGGCTTCCTCCGTGTCGGTGGCCTCGCGGGACGCGCCGCTCTCTGTCTCGCTGTGCTGTACCATCATCCGCCGTGCGACTTCACGCTGCCTCCCTTTCAAACACGCTTCTCTCTCCCTGTGCTTCTTCCACTCGCTGTGATTTGTTTTCCCCCCCACTTTCCTCCTTCCTGTAGCTTTAAAGCTCAACTCAAACCTCTTCCCAAAGTTACTGACTGCCTTCTTAACTACTTCTCGGCGTTTTTTTCCAGGCCTGCTGCGTCACCTATAATTATCCAATAGCGCCGCTTCGCCCCGCCCCTTCCAGCGCCTGCGGCTGCTCTGTTAACCCATCGCTTCCACTGCCTTGATATGATTGGTGGAGCGTATTTGTGGGCGGGGTTATCAGTGTCAGACGCGCAAGGGGGGATATGTAAGAACAGGAGAGAGACATCCGTTCATTTCACCAAAACGTGCATTTAACACAGTCTGGGTGTTTGTGCCATCACAAATAAATGTGTACCTAATAGGTTTTTAATGAAAAGTCATGATTCTCATGAACAGCCGTGTTTGTCTTTTTTTATGTTATAGTAGTGTATTTTCCTAATAGACTCTCCATGTATGTGAATATCCATGCAAAATCTATCACTGTACTCTAATTGTTATACTAAATAAATGTTCATATATTTCTAAAAAAAACATTTACAATACTTTTATCTTTGTGTTTGCATAGTTAGGTAAGGAACATGAGGAAAGGAGAGTGTGCTATGCCATAGAGGATAAGAAGCTCTTTCTCCACAGGGCACCTCAGACATCAACAGCTTGAGACTGATGCGAAGCATCCACTGATACCAGCTTTAGTCTCTCTCTCTCTCTCTCTCTCTCTCTCTCTCTCTCTCTCTCTCTCTCTCTCTCTTTCGTTCTCTCATTTTCTGTCCCCTAGAGGGCAATCATTTACCCCTCTGAAATCACACTGCCCAGCCAGCACTAACATGGTGCTGCCCTTCCCTCTGCTATTCTCATGTGGTGACACATTAGAAATGCAGTGAGAGGATCTTGCCCTGCCTCTTGCCTCCCGCAGGCAGTGCACGGTCACTTTTGCACCGAGTTATTGAGATATTGCTTCAGATTAATTTCCACCACCACGGCATGCTGCTACTGGCCCACATTGCTGACCGACTGCTGAGGTGGCTAAAGATCAGCTGCTTCACAGCAACCACCTCTCAGTCATTTGACCGTCTGCAATCATGCCGTAGCTTGTGACATGTTAGACTCATTATGATTTCTTCATATGGTAAACATTTTTTTTTTTCCGCCCCAGTACACTGAAATGTGTTTGATGTACAGGGGTTTGGGGTGGGGTGTGAAGCACTAAGGCGGTGTCTAAAGAATTCCTACTGGCACATTAAGTGTCTCCTGCGGTACCTACCCCCATCAATAATAGACTCCTACTCTGAGTTACAGTAAATTAGGTGGCGCTTTTCTAAAACACCTATCTGAGAAAAAACGCAAAAAAAAATCTGACAGAAAGAAAGTATGAGACAGAGAAAAGAGGAGAGAGATTAGAAGAAAGAGAGCCCTCCAGATGGGAATGACTCATCTCCTGGCTGGTGTTTATCGTCCGAAGCCTGGGCACTGCTGCTCCCCCCCACAGCAGCACAGAAGGAAGGGATCGATAGGTAGCCCTGACTATCCACTATCTGATATTGAAGATGAAGGAATGTATTCTTTCTGAATGGCCCCCAGACTGGTGTGTTCGATATTCCTTCAATCTTGTCAGCTCACAAAAGGCCAAATTCGGATTAGGTAACTGCAGGGCCTAAGCACCGTGGCAGCCACACTCACTAATAAAAGTTTTAATTTTAGACCCATCTCTGATATAGAGGCATGCATTTCTTTTGAATGTAGTTTTTTAATCTTTGTAAGGTTTTTTCCCTTTTAACTTCAAGTGCAAACCATAGAAAACAAATGTCACACTTTCAGAAGTAGCTGTTCAGTTCGGTGGAGAGTCACATTCACATAAATGAGTTAACTTTGCTACATCCTGGCCATTGATTAGGAATGCGGCAGCCAGCTTTGGTCTTGGGGGACACGGCTCGGCTAATGGCCACCGTTAGACGTGTGAACTCAAAGCACAGTTCAGCAGGTATGCAAATGGCCTGTTGTGAGTGTTATGTCACACTTTTGTTTCTGGGGGCTGTAAAGCTGTGTGAATAAGCAGTTGGCAAGCTTTTACCAGGGCTTATGGGGTTATCTCAAAGATGGTCTAATAACTACAGCGCTTCAAAAAATGAATGATGAGGAAAGAACATTTTTGGATTATTTTTCTGAAATAACAAAAAAAAATAAGTATTGAGTATTTCATAAAAATGTAATGGGAAAAAGTGCAATGCACATTTCAAGCCCTCTGTTTTGCTATTACTTTACTTTCTCTATTTGCAATAGCATGACTGTGGAGAGAGAGAGTGTTGTTATCAGGGTTAGATAAGCACCTTCAGAAGTGCAATACATACTGTAATGATTCCATGTCCCCCACCTTTAGATATCGGAATCCCTGCTGCCACTTGACGAGAACGTAAACAAGCTGTTCTTAACACTGTGATGAGTGTTTGTCTGCACGCACACACACACACACACACACATTGGTAATTCACCACTGTTCTACGAAACCACACAAACACATCTGTGTGTATAGTGTTCTGAGTTGAGTGAGTATTTTTTTCTGTCAGTACTGATGATCACAAAATGTTCACTGTAATTACTTCTCTATTTCATATAAACATAGCTGTGACAAGTGTTTATCATTAGCTCGAAAAGGTCTGAGGTACACTTTAATAAAAGGTCCAGGCTGATCTGGAAATACAGCTTGTGTTGAAATAATTTAAAACCCACTTAACAGGAAATGTAATCGGAGCGCTCAGTAAAGCAACAGGTTGTGAGAAAGTCTGGCTGTAACTGAAAAAAGAGAAAACATCAGACATTTGCTCTACAACGTGATAAAAAATGTGTCTCACAAACTTGACATATTAAACGTTCTTGCTATCAAACATGTTAAAGGACTGTAAAAAATATTCATGCAGCAGAATGGAGTACATATTTGGCTTTACAGCTATATCCACAGCTCATTTACAATCATCTCTGAAGTAAATAGAAATTCTAAAGTGTCTACCAAATATTGTGCTCCAGGGGAAACCATGAGCACTTATGTCTAATGCTTATGTAAGAAACATCTAATGTTTCTTTTTCATCAATCAGCTAGGCTAGAACTGGCTGTCATTGCACTGCTAGCACTAGCACATGTTTTCAGCACGGTAGACATTGTTTGTTGTCAACTTGCTGCAGCACACTTGTTTAGTCATTTGTGTGGTAATAGTAAACATGTATGCAGAGGCTTTCGGAGGCCCTGACCTGCTATAATGAGAGTGTGTTTAGTCTGAAGGCCAGGTCCTCTGTTGATGGATTGCTCAGCTGGAGGGAAGGAGCTTTTTTTCCCCAGCTCCCTGACACTGGCAGGAAAGAGCAGAGTGGACATCGGCTTGCGTGTTTATGTGCCCTTTTCAAAATTATTGATTTTCTGAAGCCTGTTACTTGTTATATCGTACAATTCATATGTATAAGTTGGCAAAGGGCAAGATGGAAGATCTGCAACAGTGTTCTTGTTATATTAATGTACATGCCAGTTACATAAATGGCAAACTAAAATAGTCTTCATTTTTTGTATCATCTGTATGGCATGTCCTGTTTTGTGCACTGTACGGACAGTTTTTCTCAGAAAAGGAGGTAGTCTCAACTGGCGCTGTTGCAGGTTTGGGCTTAATGACTGAATCGAGTATGATTCGACTGCAGAAATATGCGATGGCGAAAGATAAGATGAAAGACTTGGAATAGTGTGCGTGTTTTTTGGATAGTTATCTTGTAAGAAAAAGAAACAAGTGAGGTCAATCTTAGCATGGCAGATACAGAAGAAAAACCTTTAGGAGCAGTTTTCTAACAAATCAGCCTAATGTAAATATAATGTCCTAAGTAGACATAAGTGTATTAAATATTAAGAACAAGAAAGATAATTGCGTAAGTTAGAACCTGGTATCAGTGGATGGTTTTCTTGGAAAATAATCACATATGGTGTGTTGAGATGCTGTTGGTACTGTGAAGTTTATAATTTCACAATAACAGCAAACTCTGAAGTGTATATAAATGCAATAATTGTTTCATTTTTTTTAATGAGAGCCACTTCAGTGTTAGCAAAACAAGTTTGTTTGTTCCCTCATCAGCCCCTTTTTCTGTCTCTGTGTGTCTGTCTGTGTGTCTGTCTGTCTGTCTGTCTGTCTCTCTCTCTCTCTCTCTCTCTCTCTCTCTCTCTCTCTCTCTCTCTGTGTCAAATGTAAAAGAAAAAAACCCCAGAATGCATATTTCATACAGAAAGATTCACCATATCACATATTGTATTGTATTAAATACAAAATTTGAACATTGAATCTTGTGACTATTGTGATCTTGTGAAATTGTGAAGGGTCTGAGAGTTATTACTACAGACTGAAACTGTATTTGAATTACTGCTTAAGCTTAAAGCCTTGAAGCCGAATCTACTGTCAAAGCCATGCTGTTCTAAAAAACAAACAGGCCATTCTAGACCACTTATAATTGAGAGTTTAACAGTGCTGTAGTCAGAGATGAGAAGTAATGAAGTACAAAAACTTTGTTATTGTAATTAAGTAGATTTTTCTGGCATCAGTACTATTTATTTGTCTGACATCTCTTTACTTTCACTCATTGCATTTTTTTTACACAAATATCTGTACTTTCTATTCCTTACATTTTCAAACCAGACTTGACCAGACATTTTCCTAACCCTTACTTTTAATCTATTTGGTGAATTGTAAAAGTTTTTCTTCTCACTGCACCGATTTCAGCCCATCGACCTATTTCTGGTTTTCTGGCTTTTTCAATGTACCACTGATGTATCATTTCCTGGCTCTCACACACCACAGATGACTAGTTTACAAAGCTAACAACAAGCAAGGCAGAAGGCAACAAGAAGACTGGATGACATGGATGAGACAGAGAGAGTCAGTGATGTAAACATGACTGAGAACAGAGACATTTCTGATCACCTCTTCTCTCTGCTTGTGTTCTATATGGTAGCTGTTCAGCCTGGATACATTCATTAGATAACAAAGATTGAAATTCTTTTGCATTAATATATTAATTTGACATGAGGTCCAATTACCATTGAGACACTAAAACAGGTAGTAGTAATGGCTACTTTTATTAACGGCTATTTTAACTTGAGTGAGTAAAGTATAGTCTGTACTTTAACTTTTACCAGAGTCTTTTAAAACATGATTATCTGTTCTTCCACTTGACTGAAGGATGTGTGTACTTTTACCATCTCTGGCTGTAGTATACACTCTTGGGTATTGAAAGTTTGAGTAGAAAAAAAAACACAACTCTTGTAGCTGCAGAGTGTTTGCTTAACGTGCTGCACTGTGACACATTTCACTTCATTATTCATGAAGAATGTAGATTTATGCATAAGCACCACTGAAGCAGGTATGCTTAGCACTGCTCCTAAGTACAGTAGGACATGGAGAACTTCTGATATGTCCAAAAAAGCCATGCAATTTACAATGTTTATTATTTATCATTGTTTATTTCAAACGTTGACTATAGTTAATCAGTGTATTTAATCCAAAAACTAGTGTTCGGTCAAGGCATTTTATCTCCTAACCTCTACTGTGTAAAAGTAGATCTGCATTATGTATTGTATGATTTTACTTTTTGAGATTTTTCAGTTTGCTGTTGCTGTTCTGGCTTTAGAATTTGGGTGCCTGACAATGAGCAATATTAATCCACCACTGTGCAAGACTTGTGGCAAGGTCATACAAGACCCATCCAGCATCTACCTGTTTAGTTCAGCTGAAGTGCCTTACTTTCAGTCGGAGGACTGCTTTTAGTTTTTGATTGGTATAAAAAAAATAAAAACACCAATTTTATTATTTGCAGTTCACATAATTTGCCAGTACCATTGTTTGTCACTCTGATGTTCATGTCATGTTCTGATCATTATCCCATTATAAAATAACGTACCCTTTTATAAAATAAATATCTTGAATCATTTTATTGTATTTCAAAACCTGTAACCTATGAAACCTAATTTTCTGTGATCAATTTTGGTAAAGGCTAATGTTAACAAGATTCAAAATCATCTATGTAATGCATTGAACATAACGTATGTATATATTTAATCTATTTGTATATATGTTTTGTATCTAAATTTCTCTTTTGAAACTGGAAATTAAGGGCACAAAGGATTAGAAAGTTTAGCTTCCAATGTACCCCCCCAGACAGTATTTCCAGTGCACTGATTTGAACTCACCCCTTGCTGAAGTGTTGAATTAGTAAGCTGTCAAGGGCTTACTCACAAATTGCTCTTTGCTTCTCGAAAATTGAAGTTCTCGCTCCTCCGCAAGCCTCTTCAGAGCACTCCACCCTTAGGGCAGGCTAATTTAAAGGTAAGTAGAGGATGTCATCAATTTTGAACAAATAAGACAATGGTGTGGAGGGTGCAGGCAGTGGGAGGAAGTGGCAGAGATGGGTAGAAAAAAGGAGAAAAAAAAATACTAAGATAATGATCACAGCTTGTAGATAAAAGAAGCTATTATTTCACCGTAGTTCATCTCATGTTGACATTCCAGTTAATTACCTGGTGCCTGGAGAGAGAGGAAGGAGCTTGAAGAGGAGCATGCCAAAGATGCAGTACACTCCTTCAGAGCAAGCCGCAGGTAACTTTATCCACAACCCAGAGTTTATCAGAGGCACCTCTCAACATCCATTCAGGGTTTTCAAACACATGCAAACATCCTTGCAGTTAGAGTGACAGTAGAGGTTAGGAGTATGACACAATGCCTAAATGTATAATATTATTTATTGAATAATAATAAGTGGGCTTGGTTTAAAAGGAAGTCAGCCAGTTCAAACTACCACTGTGTCCTTAAAATAAAGTAACTAAATATTAAATAGGGCTACAGTGAAAATTAAGTTTTTTTTGTTGCAAATTATAAAAACAGTTATTAATAACAACTTTTTTACCTACCCAACTTCTTCAGCTGCTTCACTCAAGTGCAAATTTGGTCACGACCAGGCAGCATGTTGAACTTTCCGCTAATGTTTTCCTCAAATTGGTAACTGATCATTGTTGACAATGGTAGCCACCTACCAATCTTTCATTAGATTTTCTTCAAGAAAAACGCTATAATATAATGCTTTATTGATTCCAACTTACATTCAGGAATCATCAGAAAATCTTAGTGGACATGCCAATAAAATCTCCCTTAATGCTGGGACCAGTAAACGTTTCAACTATTTGTACTTTGTCAGAGTAATTTTTTTTTTATCTTTTGGGAAACTTTTACTTTGGTAAATTTGAATTCATAATATCTTACCTTTTACTCCACTGTATTTTAGATAAACATGGTGTGAAAAGTGAATACAAGTCACATAAAAGTGAGAACCTGTTGCAAAACCACATTTGTTACCACATGGTTTTTGCAAGAGTTTCTGCAGAGTAAGCATTCTCTCACTGTGTGCCAATAAAAGGAGAAAACTCTCCCTTTTTATATTTATTGATATAAACCATGGTTCGGATTACATTGATTGAAAATGTGCAAAGTTGAATTTCTTCTGTTTGGCATCTATGAATTTCAGCAGCACAAATTTATTTATTTGATTGCATGTTTGATTTATATTGATTGCAAGAGACCGGACAGGATTCCCACTTTTACTGTACTGTAATAGAGTCTGTTCGTTTCTTGGTTGTTTATTCATTTTCAATAATTGTAATTCTGTGTTTTGCTCTGTTGCCAATTGAAGGTTCACAAGATTCATCCTTGACCTGTTTTAGAGAACCAGTTGCTCATTGATTGATCTGATGCCGTTCATTTTCCTTCATTAGTGACATTCAAGATTCATCTGCATAATTCATTTATTCAAGAAACACTTATCAAAAAAAAGTTTAAAAGGATTTAAGGCTGACAGATGACAACTTGTTCAACCATTTTGCATTCAAGGACTTATGCAATGAACTGATGCCGAGATGTTTTGGGGTTAAGACTATTTAGGTGAAACTAGTATAATATATTTTGATCAACATGACATAAACAACTGATAATGTAGGAAACAGCAGACAATTGTTACATTTGTGTACTAAAGCTTTTGACAATTTGATCAAAGCAACAATAAATGTTTTCATGACGTGCGTTTTTTATGAAGTAAATGACGTGATGGTTGAACAAGTAGTTTTGAGAATTTCATTTCTTATCTGAGAAATGCTCCGAAGCAACTGAGAAAACTGTAATTTGTTCAAATGTTTTTTTTTTGTGTGTTTTTTACTAATTATTTAAAATATTATTTTATTGGTGACCCACTAGATCTATGTTGTGGTTAAGTGGTTAAGATGTCAATGTTTACCCTCAATTGATCACTGTATAAAAATGAGATAATTGTAAGTCGCTCTGGATAAAGGCATCTGTCAAATGCTGTAAATGTGTGAGCTGTGGAGTGGTGGCTTTATAAATGAAATTCTTTTCAATGGGAACTTTATGCTGATTTGTACAGAACAGTAGACTGCCTTTGAATTTTGAATCATACTATTGAACTTTGCTAAAACTTGCATCGCCTGATGGTAAAAAACCTGCTGCTTAACCACACTTTCACAAATTATCAGTTATATTGATAAAATAATTCATTTGTTTCTTATTTTACTAAAATAAGTATTAACCAGTGTGTGAAAATTCTGTATTTTGTATTCGTCACTGACATTTCTACACCAGTTCAGTGTTTTTATTTATTTTATTTTTTTAAACCCTATTCAGGGCATTTTGAATTTGCAGGTTTGAACCTACCAGTGATATTTTGTAAGGAATTTACTTCCCTAATACCCTCAACCATAAAACCCTGAAAATTATATATATATATATATATATATATATATATAGATAGATAGATAGATAGATAGATAGATAGATAGATAGATAGATAGATAGATAGATAGATAGATTTTGTTTCAGAATGGCTATGTATGACATTATAAACCCTACCAGACTTACATTCAGCTGTACATCCGTCTGGACATTGCATATGAGTGGATACGCATAAAAAGAGGCAGCAGGGCTTTCCTCCTCCCCCCGCTGCAGGGACTTACGCTTCCATCGACTGGCTCTAATGAGCCTGAATTGAACCTGATGAACCAGACTGAGGCTCAGTGTTGAGGAGAGGGGGAGGGGGAACGGGATGTATGAGGGTGAGATCTGATTACCATTTTTTTTTCATAAGGACAGTAAAAATATTACAATTATGCAAACGAGGTTATGGCTACACATGTGCCATTCAGTAATGATATGCTATGCTTGAACAATTTTATTCATATAAATATGATTTTTAAAAGGATTTTTTTCTGTTGATATATTTATGTATACTGTTGTTGAATTGTTAGATAAAATGTAATGATAAAGTTAATAAATGTGCAGCTTTGTTAGCTTATGACCATAATCCACTTTCAACAACTTAATATTTATAATTAACATGCAACCTTTGATTTATTATTTATTTTGTAATGAATTTCTAAAAAGGTAATTAATTTATTTATTTTGTTTGAACATCTCTCACTGTAATGTTGTTCTGTTCGTACCTTGGTTAAAGGTTTCCTTTATTACCCACAATCCCATTTACCATTCAATGTCTTACTTTGATGCAAATTGCAAATATTACTAAGTAAATATATTGTAATGAGTTATATAATACAATATATTAAATACAGAGGTGGAAAAGATATTAAAAAGTATACTTAAAGGGTAAATTGTATGATGTTCTCAATATTAATTATCTCAATATTTATTACATTTAGACAATTTGCCCTTAAAAGGACTGCTAAAAACAATTAGCTGTCTTTCCTATATCACAATTTGTAGGCTGAATTCATATGAATCCATTTGTTATGTTCTGTATGTTAAGGTCCTGTTAAGGAAATGCATTTGTAGGAAGTCAAATAGAATGCAACCACATTTTAACTTTTATTAAATTTGTCATCATTGTACACTTACGGTCCCCTGGTGGTCTAATGGTTAGGAAACCGTGCTCTCACCGCTGCCGCCCGGGTTTGATCCCCTGTCAGGAAACCAACCCCAGCCACTCTTAGTGCCGGTCCCATGCCCGGATAAATGGGGAGGGTTGCGTTAGGAAGGCCATCCAGCATAAAAAGATGTGCCAAATCAAACATGCGGATGATCCACTGTGGCGACTCCTGATGGGAGAAGCCGAAAGAAAATTTATTGTAAGCTTACGTGTTCAAATTCAAGAATGCAGGGCCTAGGAATTAACTTTTGACAATACTTTCTCTCTCTTGACAATCACAGAAATGGTAGCCAATCAAGGGCTTTTGGATCTTATATATGTGGAAGAAGGCAGACAGCTTTTTCCACTCTATGTGTTGCATAAGCTTCATTTGTTTTAGAGGATGCACGTTATGCTATTTGGTGGAAGGAAAGAGCTGATTGGTGGGTAGGGTCAGCAAATTAGGGGAAAAATAATGGAATATTAGCACTGCTTCATAACTAAATGTTTTTTCTTTTTTTCGGTGTGGGGGGTGTGTGTGTGTGGGGGGGGTGTAGTAGGGGTTGTTAGTAGTTTTTAGGAGTGTTTAAAGATTTATTATGAAAGATTATGAGACATAATTTTCTGAAAGTTCCTCAGAGATGTCCTCAGTGTTCTTTATGCAGAGCATACCAGAGTCGGGCTGGTTATATAGCTTTTCTTAAGCTTTAAATTGTTGATTACATTTTGGAAAGAAATTACATCTTATACAGTCGCTCAATCAAATTCTTTGCCAGTACAGCTTCAGTTCTAATCATTTAACATGTCATTGTGAATAAAGCTGATAAACTGAAATGGAATATTGGTTTGCTAGTTCAAGGCTGTTAAATATGCACATATAGACCACTATTTTCCAGCACTCCATATCAGAGAGTCGTCTTTGCCTTTTAAATGTCTCCTCCCAATTTTCCTCAAATGTCAGTCATCCTCTTCCTTTGTGTTATCTCAAAATGCCATTTAAATAAAGAAAGTAAGTTTTTAACCAGTGTCTGTTATTTATGCATCATAGTTAGAAGTAGACCACTGTCTGTAATGCATAGTGAGCTTCTGGTGTATTTCTATAACCATCTGCTGCTGGCTGGTGAAGCTCATCCTGAAGGAAGGGAGGGGAAAAAAAGCGAGTGACTTCCTTTCCACGTTATTCCTACAGTTTGCATGTCATAAAGCCATTGCAAGCCTGTAATCCAATTTCCTGTTTCCTGATCTCAAAAAAGAATATATTTTGAACCTTCCTGTGCAACACATGTTTTCAAGCGAAGGAGATTTTTGTCATCAGGACTATTTCAGTGCCACTGCAAAGCATAGAGATCGGTGTTCATGGTCTGGGTTCGCAAAACATGCTGCTTATTAATTTCTTGAGCGTATCCAAGTGTGGGGAAGATCAAGTCGCCTTGACTCCCTTTATGCTGAAAATAAAAGGATACACAGACCAGCTCACCAAACTCACCCAGTATTTTGTGTCCCAGTGCTCTCTGTATCATTTCCAGTTGTGGTAACAGTAGCATTACCTCACAGCCATTCACATGAAGCACACACCTAAATGATGGATGGCAGCCATTATACAGCAAAACCCCTCCACCCGTCTGTAGTGGGAAGGAGGCAGGGATTAATCTTACCCATTACAGAAAGGCTCTTATTAAAAGTATGGAAGAACCTACAAAAATTGAAACCTCCAGGAGTGTCTAGGTGACACAAGCCTCAGCCTAAATCATCATTCCTGGAACACTTTATTCTCTGCCTAAAGAAATGACCCGAAAGCAGAATGGCTTCACTTCGGCATTGTGGAATGATTCTGAATGATATTGAAAAAATGGACATGAATAGTGTTACAGAGAATATATAGAGTAAGTGCCCCAAAGACTTTATTTCCTCCAAAATTATTTCTTAATTAGTGACTATCTAGGTATCTATAACAGAATAGAATTTTACAGTGTTATGAATATATTTGATATGAAATCTATACCTATATTATCGGCCCTTCATTAACAAAGTTGCAATGATGTAAACACATGGTCTGCACTAAATGATATACAAGCAAACCTTTCTAACTAATGGACTTGTTATACAACATTAAGCAGTGATTTTAGGGCAATTCATTAGTCAGCTTCAGCTGTGTGGACAAAACCTTCCACCCACTAGTCCCTCATTTACATGTTATGTGCATATGTCAAGCTCAAATATACCCTTACAGTTGATATAAAAAAAATTCTACACGCTACACACAGGTACAAAATGTGATAAACTAAGAATAATCCAGTAAGAAAACAAACACCCCTTTAATGGATACTTTGCTAAAGCACATTTTTGTATTACAGCACTTAGTGTATTGGGAAACATTCTCTCAGATTTGTACATCTTGATTTGGCAATTTTCTTCTACTCTTTCTATCAAAGGTGCTCCAGAACTATGAATTTGCCTGAATTTTGTGCACATTTCAAAGTTTTTCCACTTTCAAGCTTTCAGTAGGATTTAGATCTGGGCTCTGACCTGGACATTCCAAAACTTTGTTCTTCTTCTTTTGTTGTTGTTGTGCTAAAAGGTTATCATTAACTGAAGAGACCATTCTAAAATGCAGTAAATTTGTACTTGCAGCTAAGCATGATTCCAACTATCTTCACTATAAAGCCAAAGTCTAACCAGCAAAGAAGCAGCCCTATAGCATAGATTCCTCCACCATGCTTCACTATATACTGTCTTGGTTTTTCACCAAAAGGTTTGGGTTATTTAGATGGACTTAGATGTTTTTTTTTCCATATGGGAATGTGTTTATATCTAGCCATCCTGCCTGCAAATTAGAGAGAATTTTGTCACATGCAGGGAGTAACCGAAATTTGGCAGATATTCCTATAACTCCTTTAATGTTGCCATAGGTCTCTTGGCAGCCTCCTTGATTCTTATTCTTCTTTTGATTTTGGAGAGACATCCTGTCATGTCACTGATTTGTCCAGTTTTCTACACTTGTTTATAAATGGTGTATTTAATTTATTTTATTTTTTTTTTCACTTTTGATCACAAGAAAAGTTGGAATAAAAAGTGAAATGATTTTTAAACCTGTGAGGTGTGAGGGAAACTGGGGAAAGCATTTACCAGGCTATTCAAGATCTAAAGATCTAAAAGAGTTGTCTAATATCTGGGAAGAAATCTTTCTGTGAAGTTAAGTAAGAGGTAATATTTTCTGTGGTTGCTGCAACTGAAATGACATATTTTATAAAGCTATTTAGGTCACAATCTGGTAGAATTGCATTGTATAGTTGCATAATCACTATTTATAGCACCGTCTGTATTCACTTTACTGCTTAAATTGGTCAGACATAACTAAAGCTTTATAAATGTAAATGCCTGTGAGTCAAGTTTCATCCTAAATGTATAAACACCTTAATTCTTATAAACAGAATCTCTAAAAAGAAGTGGTAGAAATCCAGCCCACTGAATTGAACAAACTGTGCTTGCTATGTTTCAGTGTTGATATGAAATTATGCAATAACCAATAAAATATTTTGCTCTCCCAGCACCTTTGAATGTCCAGTCTGCTCAAGACTGAATCCAGTGCAGCTCTTGACGGTGCTTCTTGTATTCAAATGCACCTATCACCCATCTAAAGGACTAATGAGCTGATAAAGATGCACATCTGAGCTTCTGATTCACATGTAAAAAAAAAATTAGCAACATTGTAGTGTGTGGTTCCTGTCTGTAAAGTTGTAATGGTTATCATTATTTTGATAACCATTATTTAAACTTATATGTTGTGTCATTATTATATTTGCTATACTTATTAATTATACTGGTTTTTATTTTAATGCAAATCACACATTTGGTTCAGAAATTCTGTTCAGATTTACAAACCATTCTGTCAAACATAAATGTTATTGTAGAGGTCAAAAGATTTATAAAGGTACTTTTGGTGAAATTTGAATAATTTGTTTTATAAAGAAATTTGAGCGAGAAATCATTTCATTTAGTTAAAAAAATAAACTAAATTAAGTGCTCAAGAAAGCGTGACATTCAGAAAACAATATGTGGAGGAAAAATTTTTCAGACGTTTCACAAAACACAAAATTTACCAACACAGATTATGGATTACAAATCTTTAAATGGCATGGACAAATGTAGAACGCAGTGCAGACTCAGAATTAGTGCCGAGCTGAACCGTGAACACTGTTCATATGAAAAATTTTAACTATGTCTTTCATGGTTTTGCCTCAGTAGTAATATTAGAAAGAAACTACTCCAAAGCTTTATGAAGTTTTGTTAATTTCAAATGTCCAAACCTGTGCTTTCTAGCAAGAAATTCGATTAAAGATGCAATGATTCGTAGAAGATGAATAGTGAATAAAAGACAAAAGAGGAATGGGTGTTCATAATAATTTACACAGGCAATTTATGCTCTCTTGTTTCAATTTTAATGCTTGGAGGGAAGAGGAGTTGGGGGTGAACTGGTTGGGGTGCTTGGGGACAGGGGTTGAAGGGGGGGTTGTTAGATTGATGGGTAAGTCGGGGTGGCTGACAAATCTATGTTAAACCACCAGTATTACATCTGCATGAATGGGTTGAGGGAGGTGTTAGAGGGGGTACAATGTACAGTACATCATCTTATCGACCAATCTATTAGAGACTATTAATTCCCTTGGACAGTGCTGTTAAATTATTACTCAGGAGATTAGAGAAGGTGGAGTGTTGTGAAGGAGCTGAAAGTACAAAACAGCATCGGTGACTTTCGTTTTTTACAGCTTTTTTATTCAGACACCATAAATATCTGATTCCTTGCTACACTGAAGCTATTTTCAGTTTGCAATGAATAACTAAATTAGAGTTTGTGGCTGTAAGTGTGTATGACTCTTTTATACAAATAATGTACACGCATTTCGAATCCGTGCTTTTTGTATCTGCAGCGAGAGTTGCAGCAGATAAGAAGCAGAATTTGGCCTGCTTAATTGAAATTAGATTATGCTGACTTTTAAATGGGCTGTTAAAGCCAGTTGACCCCTCAGGGTCTGGGTGTTAAAGAGCTATTACAAAAAAAAAAAAAACCTCTCACATAATAACGGTGAGGGCTTTTCTTTCCCCACACATTAAGAACTCCCGACAGTCCAGGAGACAGAAAATGCGATCTCTTCTCGTCTCTCTGCAAACCACCTGTTCCTGTTTATAAAGATAATTAAAAGCATGCATTTGAAGATGAAAGACAAGAGTGTTCCCTCTGATCAAATTCTGTAGCTAGGTCAGATGGAGGATAAAGGATTAAATAAGCCCGGTTTTCTTATGTCTACCGCTTACTGGGTCATATGTCTAAATGTTTACACATCAAATATAAATAAATAAAATAAGGTTTTAGTCAGTGTGAAGTGTGTTGTCTGTAGACTCTTATGTTTCAAGGGTATTTCTTGGCCAATTTTCCAGTTAGAATGCCACCCTATGTCGTAAAAATCATTCAAACGTGTCAAGTCATGTTGTGCCTGTAGCATGCCACACAGAGGCAGGGTAAAATTACCCACAAGGGCTAAACATGAGAACGTGTCTGCTAAAGACCCCACGAGAGACATGGAATTCTGTGACTGTCTGAGATTCTCAGCTGTATCTCTTCCACTCATGGAATGTGTTCTCATTCATAACTGAGATTCATCAGATGATCTCAGACCAGTTCCAAGTTAAAAAATAATAAAGAGAAAATCCATATAAACGAGAAACACCCAAGCAGAAACGCAAGTTATTTCTGGGTGGGCTGGTCACAATGGTAAAAGCATAACATGCTTGAAAGGGTCTGAGAATTTTCCATAAACAACATACCTATATAGTTACAAAATGTAAATATAATGAACCTTTGATGAACTTGTTCATTATAATAGTGAATTAATGCACTTAGTGCAGGTATGTAAATATTATGTGGCCTTCAAACTTGAACAGGACACACCGTGCATGTTTCATACGTATCATTTCATTTTAAAGCTTGCACACACCCACACACACACACACACACACACACACACACACACACACACACACACACACACACACACACACACACAGTGACAGTGTCCTAACTTTCCCCTGTCTTTCTGAACGCTTCCAGCTGCTGATATGTATTGAATATCCCCCTATTCTTTGAGTGGAATGCATTCCAGTTGTTGTGCCCCCTCCAAGATAAAACCCCTGCCATTTTGTTTTTCCATACTCGGCTGGAAGGATGTGGGTGACAATTTATAGAGCATGTCCAATTGCTTTGTGTGTGTGCCAGCGTGGAGGCTTGGTGTAACAAGTGTGCTGATACAGTAGGTACATGACCAGGAAACACAGGGGGCTCTGCTCTCAATGGGGGCTAAATCCAGCTAAGCAGAGAAGCAAAAAAAGCAGCAGCAGGGAATCAAGATCCCCATCAAAGAGGTTCTTTATATGTTCTGGATACTCTAATGACTGAAAGGTGTCTGGGCAGTATGGCGTTTGAGACAGGATGAAGGAGGCAGTGAAACAGAAGTCATGTCAGCTGCATGAGCTGTATCCATTGCCAGCTTGTTGGCTTCAAATGCACATTGTTTTACATTCAAGCTGCACTACAGATTTTTAGGTTTTCAAGGTAGTTTCAAGGTGCAAACTACATTTTTAGTCACATTCTGTGTTTGCTTGAAATGATCTAAGATAATGAAGATGTGAAGGGAAAAACTAGTCCTAGAAAAAATAGCTTACACTAAGCAGCCTTAAGAAATAGGAACATCTATTTTTTTTTCTCTAGAAGTGAATGGGGCTTAGGGCAGCTGTTGGAGGCCCTGATCTGCTCCCATGCTGGCTGGCTGTTTGAAGAGGTTCTGCTGCTTTACACTCAGTGTTTGCCTCCATTGTCCTTGGATTGCTGCCCTCGAGGACTATGATGGATAGATGAGGGCTACAGCTGTACAGAGCCATGGGTTAAAGACAGGGCAGTGGAGTTTTCTTGTACAAAGCCCTAAAATTATATTTTACTTCACTGAATATAAAGGAAGAAAAGTAACTAGAAAGGATCCATGTAGGTCTTTGATACTCTCTTGAACAACTCTATTGCCCTAAAACATTAATTGTACATTGTGTGTGTGTGTGTGTGTGTGTGTGTGGGTGGGGGTGGGGGTGGGGAGGTGTGTTTGGAGGGATGTAGGTGATACTGCCTATCATACTCACTTCATTTTGCTAGTTTTTTGCTAGGTTTTGAAGTACAGTGGCTATTAGGGAATGGTCTGCTCTTCCTTTGTGTTTTACAGATAGCAAATAGCAAGCAATAGCATTCATCTAATCAGAAATTGACATCCAAGACAGTCCCCCACTGCATTGAATTATTAACTGAATGATAACTGAGAGATATTTGAATCTTCAAAATGCAAACATGAATAAGAAATTACATTAATGTACGAGTGGGCGTTGGGAAATACAATGTTTATTTCTTGACCTTGGTAACACTGAAACGTATCAGCTGGTCCAACTCTAGAAGACCCTGAAATAGTTACCTAACCTTAAGCAAAAAAAAAAAGAAACAGAAAAAAGGTAAAGTTACATGTAGCCTGGTGCCAGAGACTTAGCAGCAACAAGCAGGATGAAGCCTAGTCTGCCTACACAAAGTTCATAAGAATTTAAAGTCTCCAATTGACAGGGCTGTTAAAAATGCAAGGATTGGTCAGTGGTGATCTCATTAAGTTTGTAGGGTCCACTGCAATGGTGTGCTCATTCCTTCTGCATAAGGAGCATTTAAATGCAAACATTAAGCCTTATTGACCCTGTAGAAAACAAGAGTTAGAGGTGGGAGGCATCTATTCTGCTCGATCCTGCTAATCTGAACTTCAGCGCAAGTGAGAAAAGAACTCGCACCGTCGAGAATAATAGGTCTATTGATTTCTGCTTTGCCCCAATGTGCCTCTTTTTTAACTTTCCTCCCTTGCCTTAGAATATATCTGGATCACAATACAAAAACCCACTGCAAACCTGAGGCACTGTCAAACATCCATGTCTGAAGAGAGGGCCTGAAATGGTGCAAATGAACACTTGCTGAACCACCAAGCAAAGTCTGGATAGAAAGCAAACATGTTTAGATTCTATTTTAGGAAGGACTATCTGGGTATATTGGCATTATAGATTGGAACTCACCTTGTTGCTCTACAGTAACCCAATTGCACATGATGGGATTTTCTAGAGAGAACTGACTGGAGAAGTGTGTGGGTGTACCTTCCAAGAAGACAAGCAACACATATTGTTCTATACAGTGCTCAATGCCAAACCCAGTGTTGGCCAAAAATGTAGTCATTCCTATTTAAATGTCTAAAGTTTCAAGTAACTTCTCACAACTCGTCTGACCTTCACATGCTTTCAAACATTTCAATAATTGTTTTTTCCTTTGGAAAAGTCTTAAGGTTAATAATATATGTGAAGCAGTGAGTACAAAGCCAGTGATGAAGCCACACTTGAGTAGGTGATTTGAGGTGAAAGTAAATGTATAACATCATGCCAAAGCTACATCATGCCAAAGTCAGTTTAAAAGGGGGGGCTGCAGACCGTTCAGATATCCATTTATAGCTCACCTCGAGCACCCTTCTCCCTGCATTTGTCTTTGACTGGGCCGTTGTCGGACAACATTAAATCAGGTAGACAACCGAGACAATTTCATTATGTGTTTAGATGAAGGTGGCAGACAAGTGTGAGAGGAGTAGATGAGATCTACTTGCTGCTATGCAAATGAAGCCTGGAGAAGCATCAGCAGGGGGGCATCACGGTAAAGTGTTTGGATATATGGTGGAGAAAATGAATTTTCTGGCATTTAAAAAAAAAGAAACATTTGTTTGTAAAGTGTGGATGCTCTTTTACAGCTTTGTGGGTGTAACCAAATAATATATTAGATACAATCTAAGGGATCAGAGAAATTGCAGTATTAAACATTTTTATCATTATGAACCTATTTCATGCATTATATTGTTGGACTGTGTCATTTCTTGCCGTTTTTCTATGTATAAAGGAATACTCCTCTTAAAATAATCAGCTCTTTTGATGTTTATCTGTACTGAGGAACACTATACCAGAAGGCAGATGTTGGAGCAGTTGTATGAATGGATACCACTAAACCATGTAACCAATTAGAACAGCTTTTTTCCCCATCCTATATAATTAAAATATATGTATAATATTTGGGCATGATATTTCTCAAATCTTTGCCTGTACTAAACATACATCCTCTACATGTTATGTGGTTAGAGATTAAAAAAAAAAAAGAAAAAAAAAAGAAAACAGCATTTCTTTAAAAGCGACTTTTAAAAAACTCACCATAAGCGGGCTTTACTGCTGTCTGGTGTCTCTATTAAAACCCCATCTCATAAAAGTCAGCACACTGACTAGGGAATACATAATGAGCAGATCCTGTGCAGATTATTGGAGTAACCTTATTCCTCTCGTATTTTTTAATACAGTTTTCCTAAATTGCACTCTGATTTTATGATTCAGACTTGACAAAACTCGTATGTGGAAAAGGGCATGCAAACGGGACCACTATTTCCTCTTCGGAGCCCCATTCAGACCGACAAGAACACAAGGAAAACATATTCTAAAGGACTAACTATACACTATATGATACTAGCATTTGAACTACAGCTTTCCCAGTTTGTCCCAGTCCTCTCATTCATTTTCCTCTCATCCATATAACAGAAACCTGGCCGCTTCCTTGGATCACTATAATCGGACCCTAATTTCCTGAGTGGGAATCGTCTGGGGTGCTTTAATTGACTTGGTTCTTGCAGTTCAACGAGACATTTAAATAGGAACCAAATGTGAAGGGCCAAAAAGTCATGAGCACTTGATAAGATCTGCATACACAGAACAACAGAAGCCCAGCATTGTGAACCCAAGGAGACACAAAGACTATGTGTTTAACTAACATAAAAAATGTGTATGTTTCCTTAAAAGTAGCAGGCCATGAAAAGTTTCTGTATATACATAATAAACAATTGGGTTATTTCTTGATAGATCTTGCTTGGATATTTCCTGAGATGCCCTTTGAATAGCTGTTTGCTGTTCCTTTTTTTTAACGAACTCTGTTATTTCGAAATTTTTATGAATTTTTTAACAGCTGCTTCTTTTTTAAAGGCTTGCATGGGAATGCATCCGCTCCGTGCAGTGGATATTGCGCTGCCATTCCTGATTCCATTGATAACATGCCAATTCCAGTTTATTTTGGCCACTTGCATTTGAACCACTTCCAATCTGGCTACAATAGGTCGTCCCCTCCAGCCAGAGGTTTTGTCTTTCTAAAATTAGCATACGATGAAAAGACTATAATGAGCACACGGCAACAAAGTGCTTATCTCAGGAAATGAAATAATCACTGATTTTAAAATCAGATAATTTTAAAGCACAAAAAAAAAGAGAAAAACATTTGGTCTGCTGTTCTGCCCAACATATGGGTGGCTTACTGTTTTTAAGTATCCCTAAGGAAACAATAAATTCTATCAGGGTTTCTTAAAACAACCTTTGTACAATTAATTATCTTTCTGTCTGTTGCCTGAACGAAACATTAATCCAGTGTTTGAAGGTTCAGTTGCTTATTTTATTCTCCATAAACAAGCAGAAAACACTAGCTACATGTAATGTGTGTATGAGTAAAAATATATACAGTTCAGTTTATTATTTTTTTTGCAAAGTGATCCTGTTGAAGAGAAAGGTAAAAGCAAACATGATGTTAAGCAATGTTCTGTTCAGCTGGCAGCCTTTTGTGTTCTTCATAAAACATACAGGGCTCTTTTGGGAAATAATTGGCAAGTAAACGTCTCTCAGTACATTATTAAGCTGTGCTATTGTAAAAAAAAAAAACAACAACAACAAAAAAAGAAAATATAAAATGCACTGTGGATTCATTGCATTACAAATTGGATCAAACTGTATCATTGCTTGTCACTTGTGTGGTAGCCACAAGAGTGCAGGTTTTGTACCTTTAGTATGGATTTTTCACCTCACAGAGTAAAATGTAGTGTACCTTTAAAACTCCCATAATTCTTTGAATCTAATATTGTACCATAAATGAGCTTTCTAAGCTCCATTTACTTTATCAGAGTACTACAGGCTTTGCCCAAGTAAGAAATAACTGCCCATGCATTTTTTTTTCTCAGAGTTAGAAAAATCCAAACTTAGCAAAGTTATATAAAAGTCCATCGTTTTTTTCCTCATAACTGTACACTTTAGACATCTAAAGATCTTAATAAAGAATAAGGATTTGGTGAAGATAAACAGTGCATTGAATTTGGTACTGCAAATATATTTAAAAAAATGCTTGCATATGCTTGTAAGGTACCAACATTTTTTACTCATGTATGGATGCAAATACTATCAAAATAAATACCCTGGTAAAAGCTGTCTCTCAAGTAAAAGTATAAAATCATATTGACTCAAGGTGTCAAGATTTGTGATGAAAAGGACATCTGTCTCACATCAAGGAACCAAGGAACGTGGGGGAAAAGTTTGCTAAGGCTTATCTCACAGACATTAGCTAGCATGATACTAATGCTGACAATGCTAATTGAATGCAGTCACATCTGTTGAAGTTTAGATATGTCATAAAGTCCTTGGAGCTGAACAATGCTAACAATGTCTTCAAGGTGTACATGAGTGTAAGGTATAGTTTTGTCTTGAAATTGGAAAACAACATTCAGCACAGTAAAATATGAAGTACAAGAACACAGCAATCTCACAGCTCTTTCCACCTTTGGATAGCACTTATATACATGTCAAACTCTTGCTCGTTTAGACAGGATACTGGATATCAAATTCGGTCTCTTTAGCAGGACTCAGGTCAGCTGGAACTGGAAGGCGAGTGTACAGTACGTGTGGGCTGAATATTAGAGAATATCTTCTTGTTAATACTCCTCCGGGGGGGGGAAAGGGTTCATCAGTGACATGTCACATGTCTACACCATCATTACAGAATGTGTAAGTAATTTGTGACGGATTTCCTCTACCCTGAAAGCCCTTATATCTTATTTCCCTCCAACCATACTATCCATCAGCACGTCTTCAGAGCTGAACATAAATATGTCATCGCCAAGACAGTCTCAATGGTGGCTTTCTGGGAGAGCATAACATACTTGCACATCAAGGAGCATGTGTTCTTCAAAGAGAGAGAGAGAGAGAGAGAGAGAGAGAGAGAGAGACAGAGAAAGACTGACTCCTACCATATCCCTACTATTGTAACGTTCGCTAAATAAAACAACCTGTTTTCAGTGAAAGTTAGGCCAGAAATGTTTGATAAATCTACAACCAACCTTTAAAAAACATTAAAAGCTCTTAAAAGTTGTTAAAGGAACATTAAAATAGGTTAAACACCAGGCCTTTGATGCTTCCGGCTTATTACTGTGCACAAAAGCCATAAAATAGGGGATGTGAATAAGGTGAGGTTGAAGCCTTGTAGGTGATTTGGTTTCTCACTGGAGAGCCTGAAAGCAGGTTTATACACCCAGCCTATGATTTTGACCTTCCACAAGTCTGACAGTCATTAGTTGACACATACACTTTAACAAAATGAAGCAAAATTATAAATTTACAGCAGTTTTAAAGACTAATCTGTATATGTTGCATTTAATATGATCAGGAGTCATTCTTAAAAAAAAAAAACACCACACCAGCACCTCCTACATGTGTTTATAACCAGTGTTGTATAATGTACATTATTTTCTTAGGTCAATGAAAAGTTGTTGGCACTTGTTTGAGAAAACAGCAGAAGTAACATGTTTGGTAGAGGAGAGAGCGTCTTGCATGCTTCCACACCTGAGGCCAGCCATCTGCTTCAGTAGCTGAGGGGGGGGTATGTCTTGACCATTCTCCTTTCTACATTTCCACACTCTATTTATCAGAAAGTATCCACCATCAACAGCTGAATGTTCCCCCAGGCTGAATTTCTGCTTCGTTAAAGATCTGGACTCTGGCTTCTGGGGCTTAGAGTGGTTTTTCGAGCCTCGGGTGAGACGCTGCTCTTCAACTCTTTGGCTGTGTAATTTGATTTACTTCAGGTGTTTTGGGTGTGAAACAAAATCGAAATGAGTCCCCGTTCTGGGCAGGTCAGCATAACTGCCAGAAACATTTCTTTAACCTATTAAAGTAAGACCTACTTGGTGCAAATACATTTTATTTACCAAGCACCACTGGAGACATAGACAGCAGTGCCAGACTCCAGCTTATTAAATTGCAGGTGTTCAACTGGAACCCAAAATGTAATGGGAACTGGTAGAACTGTGCTTAGCAATACTAATGACTGCCAATATATGAGTATAACATGCTGGCCTGCATGGAGAAGGCAGTGAAGGATGGGGGTGGAAGCTTTCTGAATTAGTCTAGGCTGTCCTGGAGGCCTTCCGGGGTGCATTCATTTGCAAAACACTCAGGGAATGGGCCATCCATTTCACCCCTGGCCTCCACCAAACCCCCCACTGGAGAGATGCTATCTTATCAACTCAATAATGGCTGTGCATACAAAAAGAGACTTAAACACGGCGGGTGCTTCATTTCGAATCTAAGGGGTGTGAGTGGGGCTCAGGTTGGGGGCAGCACAGATAAGTGCTGAAAAGGTTGACTTGAATGATAGCACCAAAGGCCAAAGCTTTGCCTTGGGATTTACTTATCTGGCTGGCAATAAGAAATGCAAACAGCATTCGGTGTGCAGATAAAATAGCACTGTCTTCATTACTCATCTGAAATAATAGAGAGGGCAAAGAAGAAGCAAGGAGATAGAAAGAATGTTCTACAGGTAAAAGACACACCAAACTACAACCAATGTATACTAAGAGTGCAAAATAAACTCTTAGCTAGTACTAGGATTTAAAGTGAAACAGCATCCAAGGGAGAGTATGATGAATTTCTAAATGGACAACTTTTAAATTGGGCCCTGCATTTGTAAAAGCTCAGAAATGAAAATGTTGAGAATTTGTTGATCATACATTCATAGTATAAGCATTTAGAATAATATGTAATAAATACATAAATTGTTTAACATTGTGTTTGGAACCTATGAAAGGGAAGTTCCCCTAGCTCCAGAGACGGCAAAGGTGCACACATTCTTTGGTCTAGTAGAAGTACAGATACTCATGTTTTAAAATACTCTGGTAAAAGTTGATGTACTGACTACACATTTTCGTTCATGTTTACATTGCTGACTCCCTCCCTCTAAAAAGAAAAAATATTGATAATCTCTAAACTAAAGTAACGAGTCTGGTTGGAAAAACAAGAAGTAGAAAGTACAGATATTTGCGTAATTAGTGAAATTAATAAGTTGTCAGAAAAAATAAATATTGAAGTGAATTACTGATACCAGAAAAATCTACTTAAGTACAGTAGAAGAACCTACACAAACCTAAAAAAAATATCAGTGCTAAAAAGGTATAGCCATTTCTTTAAAGAAATTATGGGTTTATTACATTTTTAATCACCAATGCAGGAGCACAGCAGCCTTTGTGCTTACATGGTCACTAATACTTTGATCATTAGCAGATTTGGACAGTTATCAGATGTTTCAGGTGGTCATGGAAACAGTGAGTTAAGCCATTAAGTTATATGAGTGAGGCATTTTTGCTAATAGCTGTGCTCTTTTGGGATTGAAAGTAACAGGCTTAAATCAGCTTACGGTCATTATTTAAGAAATCTGTGGGGAAAGAAACAGCAGGTTATATACAGTGAGTTTTTATCACGTTCTACGGTTAACAAACATGAAGTACTTTTCACATCTGTTCTGTCTGTGGCAGTAAAAAAACATAAAAAAAAAAAAATCAATATTCAATGTCTTTAGTGAATAAATGTTGAATATGTTATGTTATTATTCCAAAATGGCCTAGTAGTGCAGCAGGTACAATTAGCATTAGCATTTCACAGATACAGTCTGACCCTGAGCTTGGGTTACTGGTTCACATGTTCTCTGTGTCCGTGTGAATTTGGCAGGACAGGCTTTGGATTCGGTGTGATTCTGGTTGTTGAAGATGAGTCATGATAAATGAACTGATTATACCATGGCATGTTTAAATTTTCTCAAGATTTACCACAGGTTTAAAACAAATATGCTCACTCCAATTTGTTATTGATTCCAGTGTTATTATTATAATTGCCACGATGAAAGCTGCTGAGAGACAATGTAAATTTGTTGATATAGAAATGTTTTCTTTAAAGGAGTGTTTTTTTTAACAGCTAAGCATATTTTCAGGACAGACATTTTTGTACTTTTCTAAGTAACATGACAAGTTGCAAAATTTTGTATTATTGAAACCTTGGCGCTGAACAATGTTTATCGTTTTGAATAGCACAAGTGACAACAAGAATGAACAACTCCCTGTGCAGATGCAAATGCAGATTATCAATGTGTGTGTTTGGGTTTTAGTTTCATTTGGGAATATTCAGTTTAGTTCAGGTGTGGAACACAAGTTGCTTGCCTCATGGACAAATTGGCTGGTTGTTTTAGGACACCTGCTCTCTCCTGACAGGAAGGAAATGACCCTGAGGGAATCAGGTTGGCACTAATAAAATCAATAGCTATCACTACCTCTCTTCACCATTTAGATACTCTGATAGAACCAAGGCCTGTGTGTGACAGATAAGATGTACACAATCTGCTCTGTGCAACACACTCCTTTATGGACACACTAGTACATGCTCCCAGTGAGGTAACACAAACATTCATTTTATTCTGTACATATTTAATCATATCTCATGAAGCAGACAGGGTGCACCAGGCTTGGTGCCAGCTGAGTGATCAAAGCAAAAGTGCTGTAGAGTAGACATACAGTGAACAGGCCTCGTGTCAGCTCAGGCTTGTACCATTAATATCACTGCAGCACTAAAACCATTCAGTCATGGGTCCAGCTGTAGAACCTGCCGAGTCATGGGTTCTAAGAGAGAATGAGTCCAGTCATGTGTTCTGATTGTGAATCTATCATGGGTTCTAAAAAGTATTATATCATGTATTTTGGGGTCATTTCACATTACAAAAGCTTTTTTGCATTGATAAGCTTTTTTTTTTTCTTGTTAGAGTTTTTGCTAAATTTTATATAGTTGATCTTCTTTCCCCCTTTAATCTTGTATCATAATATATCCAAAAGTCATTAGTGTAGCAGTGAGCATGAGACTCTAGTGGCATTGTTTGACAAATAGGGAGCTGTTTCGGAGTAACCACATTCAGGCATTTTATCCAGCAGCATGTGAGAACCCATATATCAAATACTGTGCAATTACATCTAAGTTAATGACTGTTTTTTTTTCTCTATACGATTACTCACTTGATGTTAACATGTTGTCATAGATTTTTTGTATATGGATACATTTTTATTTTAGTCATCATTTTGCTGTCTGTGAAGATCATCCCAGTCATCCAGACTGAAGGAGCTGCTCAGATGAGTAGTGATACATTTCAAACTAATCATCATATTTCCATTGTTCATGAGAAAGGTTGAAATGTTTCACTTTTTCACATCTATTTCTATTAACTAAATGAAGACTGTTCTCAGAGATCTGAAATTTAATAGACTTTACTGTAGCTTGATTTAATTTTATCTGATATGTTGAACAGCATACGCAACAGCAAAAACCTGATCCCACGTGAATCGTAGAAAATCTAATGAGTCAGGAGGAGTTCACTAGATTTTATTGGATGAAGTCACTTTGACCATTTGTTTCTTTTTACATAACGATTTGTGATAGAGTGACCATATTAGTTTTGGTGATGGTGACAGAGTTACTCAGAGAGTGCAGAAAGGTCAAAGAAAAAAGGCGTTAATAAAAAAAAAAAAATTAGTTGGCAACAGGAATAATTTTTAAAGAACCGAGAGAGCTTATTTGCATTTGCAGCAAAAGAGAAGTGCAAAAAAAAGATAACGGACCAATCGCATCCATAGCAAAACCTCTTATTCAATTCACAAACTATACTATGGATTTTACAGATTTAGCAATCAGAAATAGATTGCAGCTGTTTTGTGTTATTAGTTGAAGTTAGGTGTTGATTTAAGGGGCAGTCACATTTTATCTTTAGTAGTATATTTACGTGTGTTTGTGATTTGCAAATATGTCCTCAGAAATTGCATGTAATTAATTCTTGATTCCAGCAGCAATCTCTTCCACACATTAGTCACAGATATCTAGAAAGCAGCATGAAGCATTGCCAGGGTGGCTGTGTGGTCAGTGTGAACACCAACATAAACCCTTTTTCTAATGTGTCCTTCCTAATGTAATTAGCACCAACCATAATTAGAAACTTGGCCAGAAAGTACCAGTGGCTCTGTAGAAACCAGGCTGTATTGCAGAGTCCAAACACATATTCCACAATGATTTCACAAACATGAACTGATGCTAAAAAAAAAACCTGAACCTTTACAGACTATTCATCTTTATACCACCAGGGGAATACATGAACACCTACAGACTAATGAAAAATCCCCACATCAGAGATGATATCAGAAAAAGATTTTTAGACCCTGGCTGAGGCGCTCTATTTAAAATCCTTAGTGAGCTCTCGGATTTGATTTGAAAGATTTTTGTAACTGAAGATATGATCGTAGGCTTTTCTTGTTTGCCGTTCTTGTGAAGTTGAGGCCATTTCCACTGCACGTCATGCAAATGGACCCTCAGAGTGCTGCTGCAATATTTCTTGGCTTATCTACTATGGACCAGAAAATGCAAGTCTTATTCATTCTTATGCATTTAATGTTTATAGACAGAAATAACCTGTACTGCCCTTTGGCTCGGATGGTGAGAAAATATACATGTGACACGGACCACGAAAACATCATCAAGTCTGGGCAAGGCATCATCAAAAAACTAGATGACTGATAACCGTGGACTTAAAACCTTATGAATACAAAATTAGACCACATAGCACATCTTCTTCATGGCAAATGTCCATGGAATGGATTTTGGAATGGACACACGAGTTTAAAACTAGCGGACCAGTTCTCGAGGCGCATTGACATTTCATGCTCATATCACAGTTTTCAACAAGTCTGGCAAGTATGAAGGATGTGATATGAAAGCTTGGTCTGTCCGGGATTCTGGCTAATCCAAGAACACACAGCTGTGTGTGTAGGGATCAGTGTGTATGGCCCTGCCACCCTCATAAGCCTGCAGTCCCTTGCTATTTGGGCAGACTGAAAGAAAACCTGATATGTCAGAATGACAAAAGATAAAACAGAACAAAAGCCTCCTCAAGAAGACATCCTGAGTCTTGGGAGGAAGGCCAACTTTTCTGAATGACCAGTCACCAAAACACAGACAGATGTGTGTGTGTTAGAAAGGGTCAGGAGCGTCAATTCAGTTCATTATGCCAGTTTTATTCTCCACCATTCCTTCGCAGAGCAGTTAAATCTGAGTGAATGTATATGTTTATGTATTCACTGTTATCAAGGTTTATATAAGTTGTATAAAATGTATTGAAACATTTAATACAATTTCCCTTTTGAAGTTTTTTGAACAGGGGTTGTGCATGAGCTTGAGCTGGATTTTAAAAGAGTTGCTGAAACGAATGCAAGCAAGTAGTCATGGCCCAAAGAGCAGAGCGATTGCAACTCGCACACTCCCTCTCTCTCAGCAGGGGGCTGTGGGTGGCAGCAGAGCGTCGGGGTCTCTGGTGAGAATTGATTTCCATTGTTCCTTCCCCAGTCCCCCAAAGCCCATGGCAGCAGAAGGCTCAGGTCACATCCCAGCCTGCCCAAGCAAGATAACAACAAATGAAATGAGAGCAAGTCACCTGGAACTGCACAAAAACGGTGATATTAGCTCAAATTGACCAGCTCTATTTCAGAGCTCAGCCTGTGTATGAGACGGAGTTAATGCAAGTAGCTTACGGTAGTAGGATTGTTATTACCTCTTTCTCTCTCTCTCTCTCTCTCTCTCTCTCTCTCTCTCTCTCTCTCTCTCTCTCTCTCTCTCTCTCTCTGAGGTATTCCATCTGATTATGAGTACTTTGCAATCTACGACAGTTTGATTGATGCTCCTCCTCCATGAGCAGAATTTTGAGCAGCGCTTCCTCTGAGCGCTCAGTTACGCTCCTGCGAAGCTGGTAACCTTGAATTTATGTTTCCATGGCAACAGAACAGGTCATGCATTATGGATTATCATTGAAATTCTACACCACCTACCTAACATAATAATAGAGGCTTGGGAGTTAATCAAATCAGCCGTTCTCTCGATGTGTGTCTGTGTCTCTCTGTGTGTGTCTGTGTGTCTGTGTCTCTGTGTGTGTGTGTGTGTGTGTGTGTGTGTGTTTGTGTAACTGCATAGAAACCTATCCTCATAAGTATGTGTTTGTATATGTTTGAGCATGGCCAATGGAACACGTGTGCATGTTTGTATGTGGATGCATGTTCAGATGGCATATTTTCATCAGAAGGATGCAGAGCGATTGTTTTGTCTGCGCTCCAAATGGGGCGTGACTTTACCTGGGCTGCCCGAGTAGGGAATGAACTCTACTAAACAGACCCAGAAAGATAGAATGGCATATCAATTTGGTAGTCATGATATCTAATAATCATGATATACATAACTTGAAACATGCATATAAATGATTGTTATGATATGTGAGATATAGCAGCAACATTTTTATTCTTCTCTTCACTCTGCTACTTAATACTCTGGAGAAGCTTTTTATCTGATATATCAATGTATATTAGTGTGTATATTAGCATACAAATATATACAGAGCAGTTTCCACTGCTGGTAAAGTCATAAATATAGATATTTATAGGGTTCCTATACAGTATGTATGACCTATTTTCTGACCTCATATGCACACAGACAACTGTGATATCTACTATTTGGGCAAAAGCACATCTAATTACACAGGACTTTGAGAGAACCATACATGAGGACAACTTTCTAAAGGTCAGTCTGGACAGGACAAATATCTTTCACATCTCATCATATCCAACCCTGATCACTCAGCCTGGGTTTCATGTCTGTAATTGGTGCCATATGCTTCAGTGTACTGTACTAAATTGTTTACAGTGGGCTCAAACTTCCTCCGCAGTGTCTAAATAAACCAGTGTATCAATCCAAAATGAACAATGGCACCGTGCTGCCTCTCGCTGGAAAGCCTCCATTGTGTTATGTGTTTTAATGACGAAAGATTAGAGCAGAAAGCTGAGTACAGGCACGAGATGTTCTATAATGCGAAGACAAAAAGACGCTCAGTAATTAGACGCTAGAGGCTGTCTGACAGCGCATGATGTAGTGACACCCTGAAACGAGTCCTGCAGCCTTTTCATTTCATACTGTCTGCATGACCTACTGAGTGCTGGTTAATGTCAAATTTGGTGGGAAAATTGAGAGTAGATTTTCTTGGGGATTGTAATTCCTTTCCATTTATCAGCAAACCTGATGTTTTAAAATAAAAAAAGACATTTTGGGCCCCCAGATGATGTAATTATGATTTGTATACAGTGCTCAGGTAAGAAAAAAATGGTCATGTATGAGGTAGATGTATTATGCAAAACAGGCAAACCTTAATGAAGCATGACGAAGATGGAGCATGTGGAGACATGGCTGGTGCTCTGACATAATGGAGAAAGCCTGTATATTTTGCATACTTTGGGGTACAATTTATCTAAAGGCATAGAAAATAATTTTTTTTAGGAAAAATATGGGAGATTAATAAAATAGTGGATTATGATTAATACATGTAGTAGGTTTTAAATAAGATATTTTGGCTAGGTCACCTGACTGTTAATAGTTTCTTTTAAAGAATCTAATTATTTTATGTTTGGTTGTACTTTAGGGATGAAGTCAAATCAAGTTGGAAAATCCTATTGCAAAGTAATTAAGATAGAACAGCTTGCCAACCATGGTGGCAATACATTGTTCCTTTATTTGAAATCAAAAAATCTTGAGACTTAAACCTATTATAGCATGACAGTGCCCCTGTGCACACAGCAAGCTTCAAGAAGATATGGTTTCCATGAACTGCTGACTGCACCCCAGGTCTCCTCTCCCTACATCAGTATCTGACTTTACTACACCCCATTGGCTGAATGAGCACAAATCTCCACAACCACACTCAGCAATCTAGTTGCCCATCTTTCCTGAAGTGGAAGATGGAAAAGGAGTTGGAGTAAATGTGGAATGGGATGCTCAAAAACCATGAATCTTAGGGTCAGAGCTTATGTTTATAAGCTTTTTGTATCTATCTATCTATCTATCTATCTATCTATCTATCTATCTATCTATCTATCTATCTATCTATCTATCTATCTATCTATCTATCATCTATCTGTCTGTCTGTCAGTCTGTCTGTCTGTCTGTCTGTCTGTCTGTCTGTCTGTCTGTCTGTCTTTCTGTCTGCCTGTCTGCCTGCCTGCCTGCCTGCCTGCCTGCCTGCCTGCCTATTTTCTTTCCAATATGTTCATCTGCCAATTCCACACTATAAACACACCATTCAGCTCTCAAATCACCCCACAGCTACAGACCATGAAGGCTATGGCCTAAAACATGTTTCCTAGATTTGTGAAGCCAGCCAACCTCATCCTTTTGATCTGCTGCTCATGCTATGTCACAGGGCAGAATAATGGCCTGGGAGAAAATACACTATCTGCCTTATTTCTCATACATGAGATCACAGACACACAATTGACCAATTATGCCAAGGGCACGGCCAATTTTTCTCCCCTGACACTCAGCAATGGATGGCTGTGACATCATTAAGATTCAAACTTCAACAGGGCCATCAGCAATATGTCCCACATTTTGCTGGCATGGTGTCCAGATTCATTTGTCACAACAAATCAATACAAAGTTCTTCTGAATGTTCACCTTTTCTTGAATACTTATTAAATATTTTGATGTGATGTGATAAATAACTCTTACTACAACCATCATCTGACCCCAGATCAGACAGTATAGTAGTATAGTACAGTTCTAATACACTATATGTTGTTGTTGTTTTTTTTTGTCACTTGTATGTAGCTAAAACATCCTGTCTTCTTGAAGAGGAAGTAAGTTACAGCAGTGTTTAATTTGCACTCTGCACTTTCTCTTATGCCGATTGATTAGTCAGCGGAGTAAGTGTACCCTTATATACATTATATGGCCAAATCTTTGTAAAAAACCTGACTATCACACCCAAACTGTCACAATGTTGGAAGCACAGAATTATCTAGAATGCTTTTGTATGCTGAAGCCTTCCCTTGACTGGAACTAAGAGGGTCAAACATGACGATGTCACTCTGCACAAACTGAGTTTAAAAAGACATAGTTTGCCAAGATTGGTGAACTGAACATATTTTGGATGAACTGGAACCCTTACCTCACTCCTGGTCTTCTCACCACCATGAGTACCTGACCATACTAATGTGTTAGGATAAATGAACACAAATCCCCACAGCCACTCTTCATAATCCAGAAAAGTGGAAGCTGTTAAAAGCAAGCAAAGATGTACTTAAAGTGTGTGAATGCCAATGATTTTAAATGGGCACATATCTATCTATAACAAAAAAACATTCACTAACGGTTTAATATCATGCTTTTTACAAATTATTTATATTTACAGAACACATCTAAATAGCAGGCCATAGTGATGCAGAATACATAATTCCGCATTTCAAATACTTTCTTCTTATAAAGATTGTGAATATATTCAGTACATGGAAATGCACTACAGTGTGACAGAAAGAGAAAAATGACACTGCCTTTCCTATCTGGATTTAGACTGCTTAACCGTGAACGCCAATTAGCACAACATCACTGCTCTGAATGTATCTGCTCCTGTCTGTGTTTTTGCGTTCAACTGTTCCATAACATCCTCTGGCAGATGGCTTCCTGTGTGGCTCCATGTAATTGTCAGACCTAAACAACAAGGCACAATGAGAAGAAAAACAGCCATCCACATATTCAATCAAATACACAGCCCCGCTCAAATTAAAATAAAAATGCTCGGTTAAATGAGCTGCTCTGGTTGACTGAGGGCTACACAATTGGCAGTGACAGTTCCCGAGAAGAACGTTAGAGCTGTAATGGTGGCGAGTTAACTAGAGGTGCCGGTGATGGATTTGGCTGTCTGAATCCATTCCTAGAGGAAGAAGGCCCTGGGTGCTTGGCTGCTGCATATTTCCCCATAATTAGCAGCATGTTTTATTTTAGACCCTCTGTAGGATTTGCAAAAAAACATTTCCGTCGGCTGATAGAATATTTTGGTGGTGCAAATTGAGGTTCTGACATGCCATCTTTTGTGATGAGGGAGAAAAAAATGGCGGTTGCTGTAGCAAAATGGCAAAATGCAAACGAACCCACAAACCAAATAACAAACAAACACATTAACATATACCATGTAAAAAATAAATTCAGAACTCTAAAATTATTTTATTTGCCAGTCATAATGGGTAAAGTTGTTAAATAAGAAGCACCTAAATAATCATTATAATAACAATTACATTGGAAATGTATATTATTAATTTTGAATTAACTCCTGATATCAGAATTGTAAAGTAGGATGTTGTTGTTTCATTCATTAATGAGCATTAGGCAAGATTTGTTCAAATGAGACCAGATTAGATTAAGCTGTTGGGTTTAGGAACATGTGAATTTCATTTTCACATTTTGAGGAGAAATGTGTACATAAACACGATGTTAGCATGCTAACTCTAGCTTAAACATGGCACTCTAGACCATAAAGCAGGTTTCCAAACAGGGTACTTAGACCCATAATACACTTATGCACTTATGTGTCTTAAACAGTTATTTTTTAGCCATTTCTGCATACATCCAGGATATTTGTAGAAGAAATTTACATTACACCTCTAATATTTAATCAATTTGGCAATTTAGCGCTTTTAATAATTTCTCATTGTAATAGTAATGTATATACAACATTTGAATTGATGTATTAATATGTAGGTAACTAAGTAACTATTTCAACCAAAAAAGCTAAAATGTGACAAAACGACCTCGATTTTTGTGTGAAAGTGGTTTGTGTAGGTCTGAAACCTCAGTCACAGAGAACAGGCAGTGCTCATGCAAATCTTTTGCTCCCCGAGGACGGCCAGAGAGCGACTCAGTGACAGGCTCCGATCCCATACACCTCCATCTATTCCTCCATCTCCCTGCTGGCAGCGTTGGGGTCATGGGTGAAGGTTGAGGGGGTTGCTTCCACATTAATGTCCTCACATTGGGCCTCTCTGGAAGTGTGGTGATTGATGACTACTGAGATTTTTTTTATTTTTTTACTTCTTGAACCATAGGAGCAATGAATGTGCAATGGTCCAATAACCAAAATTACTAACAAATAAACATCTATGGTAAAGCCTTGGATGATTTTGGCTATATTTCTGAAAAAATAGCAAATTGTAGTCTGTATCCATGTATAACATGCCACATATGACTTTGACAACATGCATAAAACAGCAGGCTTTTTCAACCTGAATAACTGCGTGTGTTCTACAGCTGCTCCGACATAATTAAACGTTTGCATGAGTGTCTGTGTGTTGAGTGTGATGAGTGTGTGTATGTGTTTTGGCCTGGCATGTACTGTATGTCCAGCTGCAGTGTTTTATATAGTGTTTGTATATGGCACACTAGATGTT
Source organism: Silurus meridionalis (assembly GCF_014805685.1). NCBI lineage: Eukaryota > Metazoa > Chordata > Actinopteri > Siluriformes > Siluridae > Silurus > Silurus meridionalis. The sequence goes on from NC_060906.1 coordinate 16,259,034, forward strand.
ATACTATACAACAGTGTGATTTGTGAGCTTCAAGATTCAGGCATAGACAAGTAGGCTTGAAGAAGTATAATTTACTATGTATGAGTGTATTTTGGCACCGGGTTAGTTGTCGAATGCGATGTTCCCATTATTTATGGAGGCATGACAAATAAAAACTCTCTGGCACACTGTCGAGAGAGCCCTGGCATCGCAAGCCTTCATTAATTGGTCACACTGAACCCACTGTGTGCTAAAAATTCATCCACAGCACGTCATGGCAGACAAGAAACCAAATGGAAGCGCTTAATCATTGAACATTCGCTTCACCACCGTCATGACTGTGCAAGAAGCCACTTTGCATTTTCTATTTGTAAAATCACTAGGAACAGAGAACATATGCTTTCATCATTCTAAATAAGGGATTAAGTTTTGGACCTACAGCTATGGAACTGATTTGACATGAACCTTAAAGTTATTTTAACAAGTCGAGGGAAGCCTGGAAGGGAATGAGAGAACAGGGGCAATTGCATTAAAGTGGTTCGGATATTATGATGTTGTTTTAATGAATGGTTAGAAAAAAATTGATCAGGGCTGGGACACTAACCTTTTCCGGGTTAGTTGTCTTATTGGTGTAGCTGAACAACAGAAAACAGTTGTTGGCACATGTTTAAACTGACAAAAATCAGACCTGAACCACTTTCATATGTAGTCTTAGACCAGAATCATATTTCCCATAAGACATGAGTAAAAAATGATCAGGTCGGAATTGATTTGACATTTCCCCTAACAGTAAGAGCATATCATCATCATCATCATCATCATCATCCATAGTCAACAGCATAGCAGAATACAGTAAGGAAGAGTCAATGCTGGATTGGTGATTTATTTGATATTCACAGAATCTGTTCAAGCAAATCTGAAAGGATCTTAGTGAAACTTAACAGTGTATTGAAACATTTGCCAAAGACAGGTCAAAACAGATAAGGGTCAGGTCTGGTTTCAAAGATCAAATGCTGATCAAATGCTGAAATTGTGTAAAAAAGCTTGCAATGTAGATGTAGTGAAAGCATTCTGTAAGATACAGCTACAACTGTAAACAAACTGCAATGAATGTTGTTTTTTTTTAAGTAATATTTTTCCAGTATCAATTTGTAAAAAAAAAAAATATATATATATATATATATATATATATATATATATATATATATATATATATATATATATATATATATATATGTATGAAAAAAAAACCCAGGTGAATCCATCAAAAGCATTCACATAAAGGACACTGTGTTGCTACAGAAAAATCAGTACTAGTTAATATTTCTGTCTGAAAGGAGAAAAAGAAGCACGAGCTGCAGTTCTGTTCTGGGTGACAGAAGTCTGGTTCTCAGCTGGCACTGGCTCTGAGCGTGGTGCTGGCAGAGCCCACTCCTGGCCGCCTGCTGCTGTTCAGGTGCCAGCTCTGCAATCAAGCATGGAGACGTCCAGAGCAGAGCGACACCCCTGGCCTACAGGAACAGCGTTAATCATAGAGGAACATGCATGATCTAAAGAATTTATCCTTTATATTTTGTAACTTTCCATTGAGACATGATAACCCCATATAGCCATTTTTACACACATTTTACTTATGAATCATTTAAATTGTAATGGAGTGTTGTATGGAGTTGCGTTTTTTGACCAGGTCGATGCACACAAGAAAATGTAATATTTGGTTAGGATACCAAAATACAGAATATAAATGGCTAAAAACTAATTTTAGAAAAGAAAGCTAAATTATGAGGTGACTGAATCTCAAAAAAGTGTGTTATCACAGTGATAGCCACTGATTATTGCGTTATCTGTATAAGCACATTTGACAAAAGAAGAAAAGTTATGATCTTCTGTTTTATGTTAAATTATTTGTATTTTTTTGTTTATATGCTAAAAAAATAAATTTACAGCAAAAAAAAAATAAGGACATAAAATCAAGGTTTAAAAAAATGCAAAATAAGTATTTACACACGCACACGTGCGCACACACACACACACACACACACACACACACACACACACACACACACACACACCCCTGCTCTGTGCTCTGTGACACACGACACTTTTCTTTTGCTTCAAGTTAAGAAAAGGAGGTGGGTGAGGAGGGGCCTAGGGATTGAGGGAGGGAGAGACAGCACAAGAGAAAACCACAAGGCGTCCTTTTTCTGTCTCTCAGTCGTACAAACATAGCTTACCCCCACCGAGTCCCCACTCTTCTGGGTGTGGTTAACCTCTCGGGTTAGCGACCACTCTCTAATAAGCAGCCTCCTTACAAAAGCTTGGCCTGGCCCGAGGGAGAAAAGGAGAAGGAGGAGGAGGAGAGAGAAACAGAGAGAGAGGGAGAGAGAGGGAGAGAGGTGCAGAAAAAGAGAAAGAGGAAGGGAGGAGGGTTGAGAATAAGGGGTAGAGGGGCAGATGCTAGACATGGAGAGAGGAGCAGATGGGGCTTGATGAATCCTGAAAGGGAGGAATTGAAACCCGCTGAAGTTGCCAAAACGGCCAGCCACAATTATCGCCGCGCCTTTGGGTTCATTGTCAATTAGAGTGGCGGTTGAGGCAAGCAGCAGCTGTGGCAGATGGCGAGCTTCCAGAAGGAGGCAGAGGAGGGGGGGGAAAGGAGATGGGGACCGAGGTCATCTCTATCAAGCCCCCTCTAGCCATAACAGTGTATTTTTTTCCTGTAAAGAAGCTATAAGCCCAACATCACACCAGTATGTGCTTGTTCATGGAACTACCAATGCTGAAATGTTGAAAGTGAGGTGTTCATACTATAGATTTGGCATAGGTTTGCTTTAAGTGATGTATTGGTGGTTAATAAGAGTGTGTGTACTGCTGTGTAAAGTTTATTCTATTCTATCTTTAGCACTTGAGTAAGCATGAGCAGTATCTATGGATAATAATCATATCTGTGTGTGTGTGTGTGTGTGTGTGTGTGTGTGTGTGTGTGTGTGTGTGTGTGTGTTTGAGTGTGTGCGTGATCTACCAGTCAGCTGACATCATGCCCACTGTGTGTGCCCCCTCACCCCCTGTGTGCACATGGGAGCGTGCCCTGCTGTGGCTTCTTACACACACACACACACACACACACACACACACGCACACACACACTCCTCCACCGAACACATACGTTTCCACAGTGACGCTTGCATTGTGGGTCCCTCCAGCTCTCTCTCTCTCTCTCTCTCTCTCTCTCTCTCTCTCTCTCTCTCTCTTTCCTTCTAGCCCTTCTTGTGCTTTGTCACGCTGTTTCTTTGGGATACGGGCAGCTGATGGAGGAGAAAGGGCGGAGGTGTAGAGGGCAGTGAGCGATGGAGCAGCACTAAGACTGGGTTGGGGTCAGACCCTCCATCTGCTCAAAAGAACCACACAGGTCAAGGAGCCCAACAATAGCCATTAGCAAGGCTGACAGGCATGGCCAGGAGACCTTATCACTCTGAGATGCAAGCTGGGCCATGAAGCCTGCTAGTGCACACTCATCATCACACTCAACATATTATAAGAATCTGCTGATGATTAAATTAATTTTTTTATTAAATAAAACATAAGCTGATGTACACTAACTAGAATGCAATAAACCAAATGACCACTTTGGAAAAAAAAATTTGCAGGACACTTTGAAGAAAAATTATTAGAGCTGTGATCAAACTACCTAAACAAACTTTTATAACGTCATCACATTAATTTTGTTTAAGAGTATCAAGTTAAAAAAAGAAATTGAAAACATATGCAATCAAGTTGCTGTAGCCTGATACTACTTGATTAATGTTTATAGAGTAATATCTATATGCTTAACACACAGACTTACCACTTTACTAGAAATATTGCAAAATCTCAATAAATATTGGTAATCACTGGTTAAGTGTAGAATTTTTACACACAATCTTTTAAATAAATAATCATCATCCACCAAAAGTGTAGCATAAAGCTTCAGAAGGGAATAAACATGTCTTCATGCTAAAAGAACTTTCAAAAGTCAGCTTTAAGTTTGCTGATAAATCAGAATTCAACTGTGTAGGTTTATAAGTTCTGTATTTTACTTGCTATAATACAAAACTATTGAACAGGTCTCGGATTATTGCTATAACTGAGCGGGTTCAATGAATGGGATTACAAAATGTTGATGTATAGGGGTGTAAAAAAACGAATTATATTTACCTAGTACACTACTGAAGTACATGGTTCTTTTGGGGCATAAATACATTTTAAATCATGAATTAAATATTCACTTCATACATTTGTGATCACTATTAACTAATAGTAAGAGACAGATAAATATGAGAAAAAAAATGCAAATAAATATGCAAAAAAAAAAAAAAAAAAAAAACTTCAGGCCCCAAAATAAAAGTGCCTGAAAAAGCTGCTTCAACCCTTTTAGATAATATATATAGTTTGCCTGTCTTGTGAATGCCCTCCAGTTTATTAAAAAGCAAATGTGTAACATGTGGGTCCACTGTGATTAAAGACCCTTATTTCAACTCAAAAACCCATGTGGGCATAGTCAGAAGTGCAGTAGTTCACAAACATCTGAGTTATATCATCGTCAAAATATATATACCCACATACATTTACTTACACCTGCAACTGGTAAAACCAGAGATAATATCGAGTGAACGTGGTATGTTTACCTACAGCTTTAAATGTTCTTGAAGATGCTCTGGATGTTAATTAGAGGAAAAAAAAGCACACTTGTCAATTAAATCATTCTAATACAACCGCACTTGTTCCAGTCTAATTTTTTATCTAAGAACAGGTGTTTTCCTGCATAAACACATAATTCAGTCACCAAATAATCCAAATAATTCTAAATAATCATATAGAAACTCCTCTTTTCTTCACCCTAACCCAGCACCTGACTTAAAGAAAAACCTTGAAAACATCAATGGAGGAAACCTCTAAAAACAGTGTTTTAAGTTAGCATACACATTAATTAGATGAATCAGGGCTTCATTAGAAAGCAGAGGCATGAATCATATGCAGTGTGAATGCTCCTGTTCCTTTGCTTGTCACTCCAGTTTGTCTAAACATAGCGTAAGACACTCAGTGGTTCTAATGGTTAATGAATAAAGCATTTTCTGTTTCCATTTTCTTTAGGTTAAAGTATTAAGTAAAGACACAGAGGAAAAGAAGAAAATCCCACCAATCATATCTGCACATCCAAACAACAAGATAAATGTATTAACTGGCATTATACCTTCTGATAAAAATGCACTGAGTGGTTTATGCTCTGCTGTACACACACACACACACACACACACACACACACACACACACACACACACACAAAACTATGTATGGTCAAGAAAGCAATCTTTTAATGCATTTATATAGTGCAATCTGAATTCTTTATATAGGTCACATTTTAAATCCAATACCTCTACATTTCTTTTCCTGTCTGATTTTGCTACATGTATACAGAATATACAGTTTAAAGGATAGAACTAGTGGTTTTCATTAATGCTGTGTAAGGCATGAGATTATTTAACAGAATGGGTTAACAATTTTAATGTGTAAATATTTCCATTTTTAATGGATAGGGTTGTGAAGATACTTAATATGTTTACTTAGTGCATGATTTTCAGCAAGAGAACTTTCTTCTTCTTCTTCTACTTCTTTTGGCTGCTCCTGTTAGGGGTCGCCACATCGGATCATCCGTCTCCATACTACTCTGTCCTCTACATCTGAGCAACTTTGTAGAGTAAAATTAAATAATAAAGCATCTGAACAGATTAAATATTCAACTTGTGATCGCTATGACAAAGTAAAAGAAATGCTTTAGAACCCATATGCCAGACAATATTTAAAAGGTTTAATTATTGCAATAATGCAAACAAAATAAACAAGCGCATTTCCCATCATAAATGTACACTACAGGCCCGAGATGCTTAATCATCAGCAACATGTCTGAGCCCGAAGAGACAGATGAGCATCCTGGACCTAGTTTGTTAGTTGTCTTCAGTTTTAAATGCCTAAAAGGAATGATAATTATCTGCAATTTATGTAAGATAAAACCTGTTTTGGTAGCATTTCACAGCTCAACATTCAACCTACAGCAACGCACACTGGTAAGCCTTAAGTTAGCTAAAATAGCTATCCAGATCTTATTAGGTTTTATATAATGAAAATGTAACTATGATTTGCAGTAGCGCTAAATATATCCATGTGGTGCTGAAGTAATGCTCAATAACAGATAAGATATTGAGGATATATGGCATACTTTCTGAGATGTAAACATGTAAGAATTAGAATGCTGCAGTTAGATAGCTAGCCACGGAACTAAGCAGCTAACTAGATGTTAGCTAGTCACCTAATTTGACCTTCCATTATATACTGTTGATAATAGAGATACAATAAAGAACTGCTCTTTTGATTATCTTTAAATTTATAACTGGCACAATTAGTCGGAATCTGTAAAAATATACTTGAGTATGTTTTAAGTATTACTTTTACTCAAGTGAATCATAATGACAATAGCACTACTTTTACTCAGGTCAGCATGGTATGTGCTCTTTCTATGTAGCATGTATCACTCAATTAATGAACTATATATTCATTATTTCCTAATGTGCTAACATAATGTAGTAACATATTGTTTATATCTTTATTTATTATATATTAATATATTTGTGGACATGATAGTAAAAGGCTACCGGTTCAAACTGATATTTTTGAGAGTAAAGAAGCGCATGTTGTTAACACATTATGTACTTGTGTTCATCTGGCAATATCATAATTAATTTGGGATTAGGCTAGGATTAAATGGATTACAGATTATCTTAATTTTAAATCCAGATAATTTATGTTGTTTATATACATTTACAGATGCTCTCACACACAAGCTCAATCAGTACACTCAGTGTGCTTATTCCTAGTAGAATATTCACAATTGAAATATACTCTGAGAGAATCTTTTTTTTTTTTGCAAGAGAATATAATCACCAGACTTTCAGTCACCCTCCATTTGCCGTCTCATTTTTTCACTCTTTCAGCATTTCCCATTAAATATTTGCCCACCTGCTGGCATGCAGCCTACTGGTAGATAGACCTGTATTTCTGTTTCTGCGGGACATAATCGCTATGGTGTGCAGACGATGAGTCACTGAGGACATATCGATCCAGAAAAGAGAGAAGAAAAGCTCTCTGAGCACAGCCAGACAGCCTGGATGTGACTCGCCAGTCCATGCATAACACAGCAAGTCACTGACCTATTTTTGAAGTAACTTTCAGAAAGCACTTAAGACCAGGGTCTTATAAAGACCTGTTTAGTCCATTTGGTGTTTAGTTAATAAAAAGATGGTTCATCACCAGATGCAAATCCTGTCCTTTTTGCATTATATCCTACATTTGAGATTAGGTCCCAGTAAACATTTAGAAGTTGCTAGTATTGTCTTCTCCAGCTCTAATACACACATGTTAAAATGTATGAATTTGTAATTTTATTCTGAGCCATTCACAGAAGCGGTACAGCTCATGATGTCCTGTTTGGGATTTTCACTTCTCTTGACCAAGTAAGATTTACTCAGTCAGCAACCACTGCTAATGAGATCAAGGTATGGAAAAGCCACAATAAAAGAACATATTACACGACATTTATGAAGCATAAATTTAGTGGAAGAACCATCGCTGCATAATGATGAATCTTGGTGATATTTCATGCTAGTACACACAATTACATGTGATATATTTTGAGAGTAGTATTTAAATCATTCTTCCTCATATCAATGTGCAAAAATGATCATAGAATTAGCAGAATAACCTGCACCCAAGCTCTCCATTGTATCAGAGCACCCATTAATGAAGCATAAATTATGTTAATAAATATTACAAAGATACCAAATCAGATCTAACTTCAGGAGCAGCTGTGTCTGTGTCTTCAATCAGTTTGCTTTCTCAGTCGTGGTCTTTATAAAGCGGCGCTGATGCCTGTGCAGCCGGCTGCAGACTTGGGCTGGGTCACGTTTTGGTAATGATGGAGCTTTAGAGGCCCGCATAAGTCCTGGGCTTCTTAACCTGATTATCAGGCCTGTGCACACACGCAGACATCGAAATATTCATTAGGCACCCACTGAGGGAGCAGATAAAACAGGGGACAGCTGCAGCACGGAGTCTGCTCCACGGCTACGTGTGTGAAATGCAGACATTAGCATGTGAAAGAAGGAGCTTTCTTCAGGCCTTCAGCTTTAGTGCTTAGCTTTAGAATCTCAGCTCAGGCACTCACATCTACATTGCCGAGGTTTCCTGCATGGTGTATTAAAAAGTCCCTTGCCTGGTTCTTCTATTACTGTAAATTATTACTGATTATATATGGAGCATTACTGATCTTTGTTGTGATCTGAAACTAGTGTTGGTCATCATATCATCACTGTGTTACTTTGCAGATAGATTATTGAAAGCAACTTTAGGAAATATGTAGGGTTTAATATAGTTTCTAAAACCATCACAGTTTTCTAATTCTCTTGTTGTTGCTCTAATCAAATTAATGGCATCCAATTCAGATGGTTCTGATTGTTTGCATTTTCTTTTCACGTAACATGCAATACACAGTCTGTCAATTTACACGATTTTTTTAAAGTTGTCTTTAACGTAAATGCACATGCTGCTGATGCACATTAAAGAAAAAAAGTCTGCCTGTTATCCATTTTGTTTGACAAATTGCATTCCTTCTTCACTTACTGAGCCGTTTCCCAATGGAAAAATTACTCTAAAGCTCTCATCTAATGAAGCTGCAAACAAGTTTATTTTATTTTCATAATTCACCATTTATTTATTTAATTTCAGTAATGTAATGTTAAATATATGTAAAAGCAGGCTTTTAGTGAGAGGCAGGTTTTCTTTTTTAGTGATTGCATTAATTATGGGTTAACTTTGCTTTTTGCTTTTGCATAAGTAACTTGTTATTTTGGAAAGCAGCATTCATGTGAAGCAGTGCTATGCTTTTTCCCCGGTCTTTTGCATCTGTAAATGTCATAAAACATTGATTATAACCAGCAGCAGTAAGAAAGCTCTTGACATTTCACGCCGCTTGGAGTTCTTGGCAGAAGGCATGACATCCATGACATGGCTGTGCTATTTTCTGCTTCTTTACCATGTTACTGCAGCCTTGTGGCTTTCACTTTTATTTTGTTTGCTTATATCAGAGATCAGGCAGACTAAAAAAAACAAATAAAAGACCTCAACCTAGCTACAGAACAGGTTTTTGTCTCATTTGAGGATGTGGGAAGCGACAAAGGATTTTATTATTATGAATGTAATTATGGCTCATGATTAATTTCATGACTGTGACAATATCCTATGAGTTACTTTCATTAAAACAGATTTTCCCCCTGCAACGTATTAATATTTGTACAAAGATTAATGTTTCATATAATAATTTCTACAACCAACAAGAAATACAAGTACATTAAAGTTCTACTCCAATTCCAATATTTACAGCAGTTTCTATTGGATGGATGCCAGCTATAAGATAGATTGCTGTGTGTCAATAGCAGCAGCATCCGCTTTGGAGCTCGAAGCATACAGCAGGAAGTTGGTGAGGTTAGCAGAGGGTCATCACTGTCATTGGGCATGTGGTTTCTTTTTATATGACATGCAAGTGAGCCAGGACTATTTGAAAGACACTGCATGTATTCTTATAATCTGCATGAGTCATAGGAGTGTGTTAGTGTTTCATTTCTGTGTTCACTCAATGCAATTCTCGATGGAGTTTCATATTTTTTAAGTAAATGAATAACAACCATTTCTTTTTTATAATGGTGCATTTTGGCAACTTTTCTTTTTATTAAGGTTTGCAATCAGCTTTAGAGAACAGATTGTGCTTGCAAAGTTTCTGGTATCATTCCACACAACAGATTTGATGTAAGTGACATTTACTTTTTGCCAAGCTTAGTAGCTTCATTAGATCCTTGAAACACATTTTACATTTTATTAATTTGTGCGATGCCCCTCTATAAACTCATTTCTAAAGGTAGGCATAAATAGATAACCTATATTCTTATTAGACACATAACTATGCTTATATTGGCTGACCAAAAAAATGCTAAAATAATTAGAAGCATACACCTTTATGCAGAGAAACTTTCTATGATCTCATTTTTACACCTGAGCAGTTACGGGTTAAGGCCCTTGTTTGGGGGCCCTGCGGTGGCAGCTTGAAACTTAGTTCAGAAAAATATTGCCTTAACCACCGAGTGACCACTTACTTAACTAAACATTAAGGTTGAACAAGTGTACAATAATAATAATAATAATAATGATAATATTAATAATAATAATAAAAAATAATAATACCATTAACTACTAGTGCCATAATGTAAGTATCTAGAATAATTCTATAACTCCATAAAAGATTCTTTGAAAAGGCATATTTCTTTTCATCGTAAAGTACCACTTTAAATACTTACTATTAACATGTAAAACATTCCTATTAGAAATACTGCCTGGTATATTCCTGGGTATAAACTGCATAAATTCGACCCAGTGTTACAATATAATAATTATGCAAATATTAATGCCTAGATATGGATAGATTTTTTCACAGATATTTTGTCACACTTTGTATGTTGGAAATGTAAGTACATGCTAAATAATTTTAGGGGGAAAACGGTGGTAAGGTCCATATTTGGCCATTGGAGACTTCAATTAAGGTAAATGTTGGATTAATGCAATGAGCAATATTTGCTGAAACATGGCTGGAATTTTTCACTTTAGTTACTATACCTTTATAAAAAAGTATGAATCTATTAATTTGGAAAAGTAATTTATCACCAATAACAGTAATTACACCAATAACAGTAAGCTATTTTTAATTTTTAAATACTAGGTTTAATAAGGGAAATAATGTGCTATGTTTTGTAATAAATTCATAAAAATGTATTTAGAGAAAATGAACCATAATTGATGGTTCTAGATATTTTTTTAATATTATTATATTACTTAAATTATTAACTTTTGAATATTATTATATTACTTAGATTATAATTTTTTTTTTTTATTGTAGCACTGTTTTACATGTGCCTAATACAGTATGATTAGAATGACAGGACTGCGCTATCTGACCACAGACGCGTGATGCTATGAAAATGTTTAATATTTGTAGTTTGCAAATACTTACTGAAAGTGATCAACAAACTAATACACAAATTATATGTGCTAGTTTCTATATGTGCTAATTTCACAGGCACTTGTATAGTGAACAATGAATGTGTCTCATAGCCATTCACACAATATAAATGTAACTATGAATGGATAAAATTAGGACACTATTTGTTCAATAAAAAACTAATCACAGATTCTTTTTTGTGGTATAAGAGAATTGGAAAAAATAATCAAATTTGCTGCACTCTGTCGTGGATAATTTTTCTATAAAAGTATTTTATTCCTGGCTTATTACATATCTCATCTCATAGTTTTAGCTGGAATGTGTACCACAAAGCAGATGAACCTAATAGTATTACATCTTATAACAGCTTGGATGGATGGAAAAAAAACACTGAATGGTAAACCATATAGCAAACAGATTTTTTTATTACATTTTATGTGATAAATGTAAGAATCATTGACACCTCAATAGCAGCAGGGGTTCGGAATCTCTAAGAATTTCCTCTCAGTGGACTTTTTTCCATTCAGCTGCCTCTGTGACTGACCCTTTCAAACCTCTGGTGAATGACAGCAGTAGAAAAAGAAAGGGAGGAGAGACCAGTGTGGTAAAGAGGCAGAGGAAGAGTGATGGAGATGAGAGAAGAAAGGTAGGAAATGAGAAGAGGAAAAAAGAGAATGCTGGCTGAATGGGGAATGGGAAAAGCTGCAGGGTTGTGGGAGAGGCGTGTGGGCCAGTGGAGAGATGGCAGCACATGTCTCGGCTACGGCAGAGTGATGGATGGGGGCCGAATCACCGCTATTCCCTCTTCACTCTTGCTGAGGCCTGACAGCATGGTGCATCAGGCATTGTGTAAACATAGAGTCAGAGTCGTTTAGGAGGTCAGGACAGAGGCTCTTGGGAGATTTTAGAAACCAAAGATCAGATCTTTCTCTCTCTCTCTCTCTCTCTCTCTCTCTCTCTCTTATTGCAAAACCATTTGAAACCAGTTTATGTTTACAAAGCAACTGAAAAAGCTATTTTAAAAATTACAGTACTGTGTAAAAGTCTTAGGCCACCATTAGATCTTTTGGTTTCAGCAGTAGTTCAATGAACATACATAATTATTTCTTAGTTTCTTTAGTAGAATACAAAGAATAGAGGACATTTCTATGAGGTATTATAAAAAATAGAAAATCAGAATAAACAACATCTTTAGGTTCAAGTGGCAAGTAATTAGTGTAACCTCTACTTACACTTCAGCAATAGCAGGAACCTGTCTCTCATAATCCTAATTCCTACTATTTTATGTCGAAGTCACTGCTGGGAAATAGGCCTATGATTGAGATGGTTTGGACATGTGCAGAGGAGGGACATGGGGTATATCTGTAGGAGAATGTTAAGGATGGAGCCGCCAGGAAGGAGGTAAAGAGGAAGACCAAGGAGGAGGTTTATGGATGTGGTGAGGGAAGACATGCAGGTAGTTGGTTTGAAAGAGGCAGATGTAGAGGACAGGGGGATATGGAGACGGATGATCCGCTGTGGTGACCCCTAATGGGAGAAGCCGAAAGAAGAAGAAAAAGAAGAAGAAGACACCAGGTTTGTGGAAGACTTTCTTGGCTTGTGCAACATACACATTTTGTATGAGTTTAATTCATTGGGAGTTTAATAATAATTTCAACTTTCACAACATTCCATTCAAAATCACAAAGATCCCAAAATTTGACATACAATTTAAATTTTGCATCAGCAAGGCCACTCAACAGCAAAGCTAGAGTTGGCCTAAGACCTTTGCACAGTACTGTATAGAGCATATTTCTTGCTGATAAAGCTGACTGAAAATACTGTAAAAGAACTACTTCCTTCACCTAAATATTTGCTACAACAGTTCACTTCATTCAATCTAATTTTCGAACACTTTTTAATCCAGTAATGAATAAGAGAATGATTTTTGATGGGTTTTAAAATACATCTGACCTACAAATAACTGCATATTGCATGTCCAGATGATTTTTGTTTTAAATCATAATCATATATTTACCAGATTAGTGTGAGAAACAGTCTCATTACACTACTAGGTCAGTAACCTGTATGCTGTTATCTGATTCAAATTCTGTTATCTAGAAAAATGTTATCGCTAACATTGTGAGAAATACAAAAGTAGACATAGGAATTTCTCCAGCTAACGCACAGAAAGTAAAATGTATATATTTCTCTTCAGAGAACAGTTATGTAACATCTTGCGTTTTCACTTAGCAATGATTTTTCCAGCTGTCCTGGATCTATACAGCTAGTGTACATGTTCCCGTACCTGCTTTTAGCAGGGAGCTTGTTTGAATAGATTTACAACACGAAGCCACATTATCACATTATCACTGTTCATGCAGTTTAGGAGATTTTACAATACAAATATGCAAACAGGTAGTCCCTAAAAAAATGAGAGATTCAGTGATTGTGGTGTTGGTTTTTGTAATAATAGTTTCAACAAACTTGCAAGGAAGTATCCATGTGTTCAAATAATAAATGACATTATATAATGTAAACAAGCACAGCAAACATTTTATATTTAGTAGTTGGAGCATGCACTGCGTAACAAAAAAAGAGAAAAGTACATTGATGTTTGTTGCTGTGCAAGCTGTAGACATGAGATGTTACTGCCCAAAAAAGCCCATGTACTAGATAACAAAGATAGCGCATCATTTGATTTCCTGGGATACTACAGAGTCCTAAAATAAAGTCTGAAATGCCACTGAAACAGCCAGAATGTGTCTGTGGATCCTGCAAGATTCGGGACACTATTTTCGAACGTGTTTTATGTGCGGTAGGCGAGGTGCTTATTTTGTAGTAAACAGGCAACTGAGGCTCAGGCATGGTGATGCATGTTCTCACTGTTTGTTTCAGTGGAAAAGGATTTAGAATGGACATTATTTATGAGCATTCTAGGCATTATGTATTAAATTTTAATAACTGGTTCCTAATTTACATTCAATTGTTTTATTTGCAATTCATTATAGTATATATCCAGAAAAAAAGAAGAAAACCTAAATAAAATACTGTTCCATTAAATTATTTTCCCTCTCTTTTGTTCTGATGGTGGCTGTGTAAACCAGTGTCTAACACAATGCTCCAAGAAATGATTATAGCATATGATTTACATTCTTTCATCCTCACAGCAGATTCGGTAAGCCGTCGTGCCCTGTGGATGGTGATGGAGTCCCTGGAATAGATCAGTCCGGTCAGAATAGAAATCATACTTTCATAACATTGTGTATACTGATTTGCATTTGTGATTTATATATATATATATATATATAAACAGGCATTTTATCAAGAAAATGAAGTATAATAGTATAATAATTTATCCATACAAACAACCTGAGCTTTTTTTACACATTTTCTTTAGATTTTTTTATTAACACCTTTTTTTTTTTTTTTATTATGGAAGGCTATTCATATCTTTCAACTTTATAGCTGATATATCAAAATGGTATGTATATATTACCCTTAATTAAAGCACTCTTTGTTTATTTGATTCACACTTGCTACTGTGTCTGAAATGTAATTAAATCCAGCACTTGTTCTAATTATTCCAGCAACGGAGTGCTTTGCATCATTATCATTTCTTAGACTGCAGCCTCTTCTCATTAGCATTTTTTTATTAACCCCCAATGTGTGAATAATTTATACATCTCAAAAAAAAAAAAAAAAAAATGGGTGTCTGTCCTGCAGATTAGGGATCACACTGGGTTGTTTTTTCTTCTATGTATGTTTCAAGATGAGCCTTGGAGATGGCAGGGATAATTATCAACACCTCGACCAGTGTTTCCAATCTACTCATTTAAAGGTGGTCTTAACAAGAAGTGCCAAGCTGAAACCTGAGCTGACAGGAGACTCCCTGACATACTGAGAACAACCCAGTCCCTCTTTTTTTTAAATGTCTCTGAGGAGGCTGAAGGCGGGGTGATGCACAGTGTAGTGGGCACATCTCATTAGAATGGTAAAGAAGAAGGTGGGCATGTTGTACCTCCCGTATCGCCTCATCAGCCTCATGGCAAGCTGGAGGGCCTGAAAGAGGTAAGAGAGGTCTGTGGGGAAGGATAGTGTAGTCATTAACCACAACACAGCTTCATGTTACACTGAAAAGGAGATGATATTGGATAGTTC
This sequence comes from Silurus meridionalis, assembly GCF_014805685.1. Lineage (NCBI taxonomy): Eukaryota > Metazoa > Chordata > Actinopteri > Siluriformes > Siluridae > Silurus > Silurus meridionalis. The sequence continues at coordinate 16,274,287 of NC_060906.1, forward strand.
ACCTCATTCTGGGAAGAGATATCGAGCAGTAAAGGAGGCCTAGAAGGATAAGTCGAGACCTGGTTGCTACGGTTAGAGAGATTTGTGCAAGATTTAAAGAAAGGCTTTAAATGTGTTTGAACAATCAGTCTCATTACTCTGGGTCCTAAAGTCCAGTGCTCAATGCTCATTAGCATTTCAAAGAAGATTGGAGTTACAATTGTGTGTATGTGTGTGTAAGAGAGAGAGGAAAAGAGAGATGTTTTGTGGACCAGTTGTCGACACTGTAGTTGCTGCAGATAAATAAAAAGGCAATAAAGAGGCAAGAAATCTAAGCAGGAAACAACTACACATGTTCAGCACTTAACCATGTTTCACAACTTTGCATTGATTTCGAATGTAGGATGCCCCAAGTGACTGTGGGTGCAGCCATCTGGATTTAATACCGATTAATTTTTTTTAACACCTTATTACAATATTATTGCTATGGCTCCATCTTTTTTTATTTATGCAAAAATTCAGTTACGCCTGAGAATAAAATAACCGTACCAAATATTAGTGCCATCTTTAATCGATCAAGATTTATGTGCGAGTACAGTGGAAATCAGAAGGTGCTCTGAAATAATGAGCATGTAGCTTCCTGGGGAATACATTCAATCTAACAGCTTCTGACAAAGCCCTGCCTTTCTCCATCTCAAACCCACAGCTTTATTAACATGCATGCATTCATCACAAGATGAGGCCTTGCTCCAGGCAGGAGAAAACATAAATTCTACTATACTGAGATTTCCATTTATTGGGGTGGAAAGATGTAACTGGCGAAAGCCTCTCTAGGTCTGAGCGCCCGTTATTTAAATAATCACAGTCTATGAATATGTCATTGTGTAAATATATCATGCTGTCTTATTCAGCTGAGAAACTGGATATGTTTGAAAAAGTAGCCAGAGGAAAATCAGCAGAATCACAGCAGGGTATGCGATTGGAAATGAGCGCTTCAAGCTTTCAAGCTTCAAAAATGCAGACGAATCATAGAAATTCGAGTAAATATCAGAAAAAGCTCTGGCTGTAAGAGCAAGCAGAGATCAAAGCTCATTATACCTTGTATTATAATGTTAAAGAAGTCAGCGCATTAGGAAAAGTCTGTTTCAGAGGATTCACATTTACTATATACATATTTACAATAGAAGCATTTATTAAACTTTTACTACAAACCCATGTTAGATTTGTGCATTGTCAGCATTTCGATTATTATAGTAGCTTGTGCAGCATATGCTGCTGCTGTTACATCATCCAGGTAATTACTATTGATGAGTCTAATATTGATATATATATATATAAATAATATTCAGCATGCAGAGGAAATTTGTGGGAAGTGGTTCACATCCACAGCAGCTGAATCATCTCCTGCATTCACGATCGCACAGTAATTCAGTAAGCTTGGAGAAAGAGAGGCTAGGGTGATGTAAGCAAAGGCAGCAAGGCTGGCGCTCTGTCTCCTTGTGCAGGGCTAATAGGGCTAATGATGTAAGTGTGCATTATGATCCATACAGATGATAGGGGAATGAGTCATCAATAGAACAGACTCCAGCCTGGAGTTTATGGCCTCAGATCCCATCAGGGCCTGTTTGACTGAATAAATCTCAGCAGATTTTAAGACATGCTTTTAGCCTCATCTGCAGGGCTGGGCCTGGTGATGTCATCTGCAACCTGAGGCTAGGACTCATCCACACACACACACACACACACACACACACACACACACACACACACACACACACACACACACACACACACACACATTATGACCTAAGTTTTAGGATTGTACAGACTCTATGTGGGGGTTGTGAATATTTATAGTTGCCTATCTCTTTCCATTCTCATTCAGCATATTGTCTATGAAAATTATAATCATGCCTAGAAGAGACACAGAGCTCCTCCCCAACCTTATACACCACTTATTACATTATTCTTCATGTTTGAATATAGTAGACTTGTGGGTTTGATGATAGGATTGGATCATTTTCTTTAGATTATTGTAATAAACTCATTTCATAGCCTAAATTAAAGATAAACTCACCGACCACTGAATAGGAATAGGAACACCTGTACATCTTTACACCTACACAATTATGCAGATACATGCATAACATAAACATAATTAATGGTCAAATAAAACATCATTTTATAAAATACAATTTTAACTGTGACATGGCTGCTAGTAGCAGAGGAGTTGGGCACACAAAAAAAATATTAATAGTAAAAAACAAATAAACAGTATTTCTGCCAGAGGAAATGGATGTTTGAGGAGAGAAGTCAGGGGAAAATGGCCAGACTGGTTCAAGCTGACAGGAAGTCTATAGCAAATCAAATAAACACTCTTTGCAAACATAGTGGAAACAAGTGCATATCAGAGCACACATCACATCAAATCTTGAGAAAGCATATGACCACTCCTGTCACCCAGAAAGTTCAACAACTGAAGTTATTTAAACTCATGTTTTTCTTTATAGAGGTGTGTGTGTGTGTGGGGGTGCACTTTTTTAATTCCCATTCATACAAAACGTTTTTTGTTGTTATTGTTGTTGTTGATGTTCTGTATCTGTTCATGCAATTTTCTATTGAACCAATAAGCAAATATAATCATTCTGGAACACAGGGGGTCTCATACAAAATAGATCTGAAAAAACATAATTTGATGCATTTTAGCTGAGTAATGAAAAAAGAGAAGATTATTGTGTACAGTTTCATATTTCAAATGGACGTGTGTAGACTGTATACAGCAAACTTGAACACCCTGCACAATATGAGGAAACGGCATGATGTTTTTCATTAGATAGTGACAATATCTTTTCCCACAACTTTTTCATCTCATGCATCCCAGTCCCAATGCACATTTCTAGCAAAAGGCATTTCAATCACGTAGCCTGATTAAGGAATCAGCTCATTTTGTCGTATTATTTATGTAAATAGGTGCAGAGAGTAGCCCTGATGCTAAGATCTGTGTAAAACAAGTGAATTCTAGTTTAAACCCATCCCAAGAACACAATTTAAAGTGTGAAGTTTATATAAGGGTCTCTATCTCAAGCTCATGGAGCAGTTATTACAAGTGTTTGATACTAAAGCTTCATTGGTTTAAGCATGCAGCATCATTTTCTCACCTTCTCGATCCTTATCATCAATATGCACCAAAATAAGGCTGGCCTTCACTTCTTTAACTCTACTATAAAGCACTGCCTCACAGACTAATATATCTGTATAAAGTAAATAAATATTGGTTTTATTATGGTTATAATTGTTATTTATGGGCTTGGCAGAACTCCAAGTGTATGAAGATGGAGATGAAGGCACGGTGGTCACGCTGGTGTGATCATGCTATTATGAAAGGCTCAGTGACAGCAATTTATCATAGTGGCATTAGTGCAGACATTGTCACCATTGATGGTTTTTCAGACTTCATTAGAAAAGGAATAGACTCAAAATTTGTAAGGCTTATATGTGTTTTTTTTCCCTTTTTTAATTTATGTAGTGTTTCCTAATTACCCATGTGCACAGGCAATTTTTTTAAGTGAAATGTTGTGCAATTTGTGATGCCAGAATTAAAATAGCAGCTTGAGATGAAATTCTGTAAACCTCACAAACCACATTTCCATTCAAATTAAGACATGGTTAATAATTAGTCAGTGAGCACCTCTAGAGTCTTGATAAACGAGGAAACACGAGCGTCCTCTCTGCACTGGTGAGAGGCATGGAGAGCGAGAAGTGCTTTCTTTTTTTGATCAGAGCAAATTCAGCTGCTGATGAGGCATAAGTTCCTGTGTTCAGGAATAATTTATTCTAATGGGAAGTCAGGGACCTGCCGCTATGCTGCGGCGCACTGGGTCAGCGCTTCTGCAAATGAGAGCCGAAGTCAGACACATTCATTCTGTTTGAGCTCTGAGTCATACACAGCAGTAGCTCAATCAGAAGGAAGTAGTGCTTCAATCTCTTCTTTGCCCTTGATAGTGTCCTTAAGTGCTGATCAGGAACCAAAGCCCTCAATCCAAATCATGCCTGTAATGTCACTTGGTGTGAAATTGCAGATCAAGTGTGGAGGTAATCTGTGCCCCACACTCTCTTACGAAGCCACGTGTCTGTGCAGCTAAGAATTCATTGGGATGAAATTACACAAATCTTCTTAAAATTCCAGACAAAACTCATAAACCTGTATTAGGTGAACAAAACAAGGACTTTCAGACAGACTAAACCCCCAGTTTTCCAATATAGGTTTGCGTATTCACCATGCAGTAATGTCCATATGAATATTCCTTTATTATCAGATTTGTCTCTTACCCACATGACTGCTTGTGGTTGATCAAATCGATGCCTATTGACAAAATTGCTCAGGCACATAAAGAGCTTCCTTAGGAGTGTCATATTTAACAAAAACCACACCACCCTCTCAATACAGCAGCAGAAAAAGCAAGAAACCTGTGCAATCCTGTTCCTCCTACCCATTAGACATCCACTGAACTCCTACCCACCTTCAATGAGCTTTCTAACACTCCACCTACAGAAAAAAGTGATGTGCAATTTATATTTAGAGACAGAGAGAAAGACAGAGAGCAAAAGCTTATTAGGAAGGCAAGTCAATGGCAAGAAACAGCTTCTTGAGATGACATGAAGGAACATTCCGAGAACTTACATTCAAAGGGACTCCATCTTCATCTGGGTGACACCAACTAGTGTGATTAGAAAGGATGACTTATTTTAATTACTACTACATTACTCTAAATCATTCACTTTGCTGAAAGGAGGTTCAGTCATATTTTCTTTTTACATTGCAGCATTACAGTAACAGGTACAAGTCTACCATATTTAGTTGAGATTATCTCCTGAAGGGTCCCCTTAAACATAAACTGTTTTTGCTGCAAAGTGCAAATCTTCAGGGTCTCTTTAAAAATGTGTCATAAAGTGAAGAGGCCCCGAGCAGATTTAAAACATTGATTCTTGCAGGAGAAAAGGGCCAAACCAGTGTCAGGATCAAACATGGCATTAGACAACAGAAGGACACATACATCTACATTGAGTTTATTTTTGTAAATAAAGAGAGAACGAGAGAGATTGAGAGAAAGAGAGTGAGAGAGAGAATGCTCTTTCACTGTGATCAGAAAATGAATATGTCCTGGTGGATTTAAGATTGAACAGGGAATTAGTTAAAATGCAACTCATTAAATGCATCCATTCATTCACTTATCCATTCATTCATCCAGCAGTCCAATTGCCAATTGTAGATATTGAATATTGTGAATCATTAAGCATGCTGTAATGCTTGATCTACAGTAAAACGAAAAATTTTGCACACATATCCTCCCACCTGGACTACAAAAACAACATTTCTGCTCTACACACATTATGAGATTTTACACAATGTTACTAAAAATCCAACCACTATGCAATAATCAACCTAATGTAATAATCACTGCCATACAATGATTAAATACTGTATCTTCTGATAGTAGAAATGATTTTTTTCCCCTTCAGCTCATCGATGCCATCGATCTGCTCGTGTCACCATCAATTCCTGTCTTAACAAGCTCAGGCACTGTTCTGGGTTATTTATGTGGCCCCCAGTGGAGAAGACCTATTGATTTATATACACAGCAAAAGCCATGGATGTATTCGACGTGCATCTCACAGGTAGGTGGTAGGACACAATTTATGAAAAGCCCTCTGAAATGAGCTTTGAATTCTATTAATCTTATTTGGAGTCATAGGCAACATTTCTCATGTAGAAACCATGGCAGGGTGTGATGGTAATCTATTTATGTTTTTCTTCCGAAAACCTGGCGGTTGGAAATGACCGTGACTGACCTGGCAGGGATTGATTTAGTTGCAGAACTGCAAGTGCACACAAATTAACCTGACTGGAGGAGAGAGGACAGAAAGAGAGAGAGATGTAGAGATTTAGAGAGGCTAAAGAATTGATTTCAGAGAGATCAGTCCCAATGGACAAGCAGGAAGACATATGGACTGAATTAAAGCCAAAATGAAAAACTGTAACTAGACGTGTTTTTGGATCCTTGAAGTCTTAATAGCATTCAAGGTGTTCTAAGGTGACAGAAAAATTATCACATGGAAAATCTGATTCCTTCAGATCGTCTTTACACTACAATAATGTTGGTAAACAATACTCTGCTCTGCCGCAATTTGTTACTCAGGTGCCACTCTGCAGCTTGTTGAAGAGTAATGCAGGCTTTAAGTGTTTTGTCCATCATACTTTTCTTAGGCATGCCAAAACGAACAGCCACAGTGACTAGCCTGATGGATCAGGGGCACTGCAAAGAGCCAAAGTGATGACTGTGAAAGATCTGTAATTTAATAGGCCAATTTCCAGGGCTTTGGTCATGTGGAGGTGTCAGACTTTGAAAACTGAAACACGCAGAGAGCAGAGTTCCAGAAAAAGAACGAAGTGTGTTCACTAAAACTTCTTTATGATCAACTAAGAGAGAGGTGTCTATACCCACTAATACTATTTCATTCACAGAGAGATTTATACCTATCTGTGATACATGAGCTATTGGACCAATGCCTAAAACCACCCATCAACTACAGAAAAATTAGCACCCTTCACACAATTTTGATATGATCAAACATCCCATTTTCAGTTTGTGTATTTCTTAGTATTTCCATCCAAAGTTCTGCATATTTCATGAAAGTGATTTTTTCACATTTAGGAATAGGACAGTACGTTGGAAAAGGGTTTGAATATTGTTTCATATAATTAACCACATTTGTTATTCGTGGTTTATTTACCTTCTTTTGAATTCGGGGATAAAAATGCATAACTTCTTAAAACATAATAAGTTCATATACAGCACACTGTATATCTGTGATTTCAGGGCCCTTGCTAAGGGCCTTGTGGCTATAAAACACATCCTGTACCCTAGCAGTAAATTAATTCTTAACTAACCCAATGCCTTTTAGCGTAAACAAATAGACTTCAGCTCAGTATAGTGCCCTCCTGAGAGATGGACGAGTCAACCTCTGACCCTGACCTCACCAGAAATCAGTGAGGGCATCAGTCTGATGATCGAGGTTCTACAGGCTTAGAGTGTAAGCTTTGATTTCCACATACCTGCCTATAGAACTAAGTAGACCATGAGTAGCAGGACTTTTGAAAGATTTCCACTACACAAGGTCATCGCTGTAGTTTGAATTACTGCAGTTAAATATAAATTTTAAGCATTCTTGGGATTAACATGAGATCATTCGCCTTCAAGCATTAATCAGACACTTTACCTGACTCCATTCATTCACATAGGGCACAACGTCTGGAGGCAATAACACATCACAGTGTGATCAGTCACAGTGTTACCGCTGCATACTTTACATTTGTTATCCAATTGTGGCCAGGACAGATATTTACCTAGAGATAAGCAGCACAGTGTAATTCATTACAGATGTCTTACTTGCAACTAATTCAACATATGATCAATTTAGATGGAGTGCATGTCTGTGATGGATTTAGCAGCAACCGGCTTGTGATAACATGCTATGTTCATAGGAAAACCTTTATAAAGCTGTTCCCTCTAATTATTGTTAAATTATGTTGATAAGCTTGTAGATGTGTTCTGGATTTTTTTTCCAAACCTTACTGTGTCAGTATAGCTTGAGACCAAACAACCGGCAGGATTGGAGACAGTAACACCACTTGGCTGTTGATAAAAAGCAGTGATGGCTGTTGTTCTTGTTCCTGAGGGTCTGCTCTACTTCTTGGCCCCTAAAAAAAGCAGACTTTCCAAACAAACACAATCAGCATGGACACATGTTCTAAAACAAACATCTCTGCCCTACTTAGATGGAAGCGACATGTTTTTGGTTTGAGAGCAACAGGATAGGGAGTCTGCTTTACCAAACACGTGTGCATGTGTGCATACACATAAAGTTATAATAAAGTTATAAAGGTATATACAGAGGTGTTTTTAGTTGTAAGTGTTTTTGTCAGAGATTAACAAATCAGTTCTAACCCAGAGAACATGTACCACCTTTAATGTGTGGCTTAGTACATGTCCCTCCTCTGCACATGTCCAAACCATCTCAATCTCGCCTCTCTCACCTTATCTCCAAAACGTCCTACATGCACTGTCCCTCTAATAAACTCATTTTTAATTCTGTCCATCTTTGTCACTGCCAACAAAAATCTCAACATCTTCAGCTCTGCTACCTCCAGCGCCACCTCCTGTCTTTTAGTCAATGCCACTGTCTCTAAACCGTACATCACAGGTCTCACCACAGTCACTCCTGCCACTCTTCTCCACCTACTCCACCCTGCCTGCACTCTTTTCTTCACTTCTCTAACACACTCTCCATTACTTTGCATTGTTGACCCCATGTACCTGAACTTCTCCACCTTCTCCACCTCTTCTCCCTGTTACCGCACCACTCCACTGCCCTCCCTTTCATTCACATACGTACCCTGTCTTACACCTACTGACTTTCATTCCCCTTCTCTCCAGCACGTACCTCCAGCTCTTCAGGCTCTTCTCAACCTGCTCCCTACTCTTACCACAAATCACAATATTATCTGCAAACATCATAGTCCAGGGAGACTCCTGTCTGACCTCGTCTGTCAACCTGTCCATCACCACTGCAAACAGGCAAGGGCTCAGAGCCGATCCTTGATGCAGTCCAACCTACACCTTGAACCAGTCTGTCGTTCCCACTGCACACTTCAGTGCTGTCACACTGTCCTCATACATGTCCTACACCACCCTCACATACTTCTCTGACACACCTGACTTCCTCATACAATACCATTTGGGAGATTTTAATGTGCTGATGTCTTCTAATGTTACATTATACCAAGGTAACTAAAATGCAAGAGGTTAGTATAGAATATGTTTGTAAGAAGTTCTTAGGGTCATACAAACACCACAGCTAGGTCAAACTCTATTATAAAATCATATTCTACATAACTTTAATTATAGTCTATAGAGCTCTCATTATATACTCTCTTATTATATTCTATATAACCTTATTATAAAATTATAATTACCACTGCTAGGTAAAACTCTATCTTTGGCTTGGGCTTCTTGGCAAAAAAAGGTATAAAATTGTCAGCATTTTTATATAAATATATAACACTACATATAATGATATATTCAAGAACATATATCTTTAGGAAAAATCAACTTAAAATGTTCTAATAAACTGAGCTGTCATTGCACTTTGGCTCAGAATGTATTAACTTCTGAAACTGTACTTGAGCAGGAAAAAGTATTCTTCCAAACTGTATAGACTCCTTTGGTTCTATGTAACATATCGCTCCAAATCTCCCATTATTGTTTACCTAGGCTGAGATGTTGTCAAGGCCATAATGCATGAGTAACTGTCATATCAAGAAAATCCAACAATTCATTAAGTCGCTGCACGCAGTGAGTGTGTGCGAAATCATGCTGGAAGAGACCGCTCCCATCAGGATAGGAAAGTTTTAAAATAGGATATGAGGAATCAATCAGCAGAACTTCGTATTGTATTTGAAGTAAGTAGTACCTTAAGCGGACCCAAATGATAGCAGCAAAATGCCCATGACAGCGTAACAGAGAAGTTTATATTTATACTGAATGAATAACAGACTTCTAATTTGTATGCATCCCTGTCCTGCATTACTGGGGTTTAAATTGTGCTTAAATAAAAGGAAACCCTGAGAGTAGCCTGACAATCCATTTGCAGAATGTTCAAAACTGCACGTAAAATTTGGGCGGTCAAGATCTCTCGTAAAATCATCCACTGATATCCAGCCACCTTTGGCATTAATAGACTTCTTATATTTCCTTGAATAAAAAAAATCCACTGACCTTTTTGAATTTACAAGGCTCCATAAAATACCACTTAATTTGACATTTTCAAGTTTTATAACAGCCTATAATATACCTTTGATTGCCCCAGCTGTTGGTAATGTGCAATTTTAAATGCTGATGAGTAACATGTATATAAAAAAAAATTAATAAAACTTTATGGATCTGATCAACTAGGGGGATGCTACGCTTTTAAAGTACTATACAGGTGCAATTAAAATCTTAAATTAGACCAATAAAAATACAAGATGGAGTGTGAACCTTATGTTTGGACTCTGAAAACATGAGTCCACATTAAAGAGTGTGTTTTGGCACTTCATTTTACCCATGAAGTAATAAACTGATTTGTTTCTTATTGCTCATTCAGCAAAATGTTATTCTGAAGTATATTGTTTGTCTGAAAGTGCTTACAATCACCAACTAACCCATATGATAGTCACATGTTTGAAAACAACACAATCATAGAGGATAGCCTTTGGCACAAATTAAATTAGCTTGCTTTGCCTCATAACAGATTTTGTGCACAGAGTATGAGCTAGAAGGTTAACTGAAATGTAATCATGGAGACTAACATAAAACAGCATGTCCCTGCATTGCAAATGTGATATGATGTAAGTATGATAAATGAGTGAGCACACAACAAATTTCATGAGGAAAAACAATTAATTACAATTATCTCAGTGCACAGCACTCAAGTGGAGTCTGTGCTAAGCCTGTCTGTTTTATGTATTTTCTTTGTAGGGGATGATCGTTTTTTTTCCATGTACTGTATATCTGAGTGGTTGAGTTAGTAAACGCAATCAATCTATGTACATCACAGGAATATACGTAGATGATCATAATAAAAAATAAAAACTATAATAAAAATAAATAAATAAATAAATAATATAACATGTTGCATGCTCTCTTTGTGCTGTTGTGGGTTCCAAAAAAAAAAAAACAACAACACCGCACATACTGCTAGGTGGACTGGCTAAAATAGAGTCCCTAGGAGGGAATTAACATGCTGGTGTGTGTGTGTGTGTGTGTGTGTGTGTGTGTGTGTGTGTGTGTGTGTGTGTGTGTGTGTGCATGTATGCACGTGTGTGCATGTGTGTGTGTTTGTGTGTGCATGGAGCTTTCAAAAGATGTGTTCCTGCAAGTTACTGTAGATGGCTAAATAAGCATGAGGTTATTAAAAAAAAAAAAGAGAGAGAAGAAAAAGGAAGGAGACAGGCAGTGATGTGGAGCTGATAAAACATGAATTTTATAAAATTTTGTTTATTAAACTGAAAATTTAGCCAAATTTCTAAACATCTGTACAAGGTTTATTAAAACAAAAATGTGGAATTTTAGAGCTTTAAAGACAAGTATTCTTTCCATTTCATACATTCATTATCCGAGGGAGCAGCACAAACATTTTCCAAAGTAGGAGCCTTGGAAACAAAAATTCCAAGCAGAAACAAATCACATTTAATCAGTTATTGACCGTGGAGACGTGTTGTTTTTATTAAAATCTTTGCTATGACGTAAAAATCTGAACCAGGCATATCAATTCAATTAAAAATCGTGGCTCTTAATTTACACTACAGTCACATCAATCTAGCCTCTCCAGTATGTCCCAAAATATTAACTCATACTTAAGGCTCTCTCACTAATAACACTCATTAATATGGAGGTAATATCTCTGTCACTGCCTTTAACACCCGGCAGCTCATGGATCTCTCTTCTCTCTCAGGCATGGCTTAGACAGTCATAGGAATACAAATTCAGTTGCCATGAAGTCTGCCATCGCTATTTTTCACTTTCTCTTTCTCTCTCACACACACACACACACACACACACCTATTTCATCTTATCTTCAAGAATAAGAGAGGAAGTACATCTGTGACACTTTTTTAGAAGCAGCAAGGCCCGGTGGCTGAATGCCAGCCGCTCCATGACAAAGGGACAGATCTGTGTTCAAGCGACAGCTTGCAGGATTTATGATGGCGAATGCGCATCTTGCAGCTCTCAGTGGTGCTATTGTGTTTTTAGAACTGAAGGGAGAATTGTTTTTAAAATGCACTGAACTTCTGACCCTCATTTTGTGGCTACTGTAAAGGAAGAGTGTGGCTGGAAATATGTATTTCAGCTTTACATCGAAACAGACATAAATAAATACTAATCAAAGCAGTTACAAATCTGAATGAATGAATCTGAATGATTTGCTATTAACCTATAGTAAATCTGACATAAAGCCTGTTCTCTCTCTCTCTCTCTCTCTCTCTCTCTCTCTCTCTCTCTCTATATATATATATATATATATATATATATATATATATATATATATATATATATATATATATATGCACACACGTACATTGTTATAACTAAAAGGTTTATATACTGTGGTTATTTTTTCTGCCTTAGATAAGCCTTCACTTCTCTGAAAGCCTGCTATTAGGACACCACGCTGAGATCATCATTATGAGCTGGAAGTGATGTCACTAAGTAGTGACCGGAACCATGTTATCATAATAGACATCTGAGAAATCTTTCAGCAGATCTGAAGCAGATCGCACTGCAGTGTTACCTCTCAAACAGACAGTAAAAGATGCTGCAGGGAAAATGGGTGCATTTTGTTATCATGTGTGCATGAGGTGATGTCATACAGTGCTTACCACACAAACGAACAGGAACAAGTAAGAGAGAGAGAGAGAGTGTGTGTGTGTGTGTGTGTGTGTGTGTGTGTGTGTGTGTGTGTGTGTGTCAGTGTGTGTGTGTGTGTGAGAGAGAGAGAGAGAGAGAGAGAGAGAGAGAGAGAGAATGAAAGAAATTGCAGTTCACAGATGGCAGCATTTGGTTCTTTGTGACCAATTTAACTGCCCACCATATTAAGCTTCATTGTAACTGGTTCACATATGGATGAGGGTGTAGGCTGTAAAAGTGAAGGACAGAGGGAAGACAAATGTCTTCAGCAAGTCTAATAGGATCATTCCTGGCCTTGTTGAACTTCAGTCCATTACTACTTTCATCCGTATGGGATAATCAGTATATTAGTAAGGAGTAACATGAGCAGGCGTGCTTATATAGGAAAATAATCCATGATGGGGTGGAGTGATGTGAGGCAAATCACATGTTTATATTATGCATTTATTCTTATATATTACAGTTTATAAATTAATGGCTTATTTACTTAAATAGCCTTTATACTTCTTGCTTTAGGCATATGGACAAAAACATTCTATATGGCCAGAATTATGTGGACACCTGACCATCACATATATATGTGGATTGTTCCCCAAACTGTTGTCCTAAAGGTGGAAGCACACAATTGTATAGGATGTCTTTTTTGCGCTGTAGTATTACAATTTCCTTTCAGTGGCGCTAACATGATCCAACATGACAATGCTCATGCACATGAAGCAAGTTCTCTGAAGTTATGGTTTGATATGGAAGAACTCTTGCACAGAGCCTGACCTTAACCCCACTGACCACCTCTAGATTACATGAAAACCCTGACTGCACCCCAGGCCACCTCACCCAGCCTGATCTCACCAATGTCCTTATGTGCTCACAATTCCACACAGCTATGCTCCAAAACCTTGTGCAAACCCTAACCCTCCTAGAATAGTAAAGGATACTATATCATAAAGCATTCCAAATAATGTCCACAAACATTTGGGCATATAGTGCATTTGCATGTATTATGTATAATGTATTAGTCTTATTGTTCAAGCATTAGCATTTGAAATGATCCTTCTGTAGTGCAGCTGGCAACTGTAGAGGCCACAGCTCCAAAATCTCTGGTTCATTCCCCAACTCGGGTTACTGTTTGCATAGAGATTCTTATGTTCTCCCTGGTTCTCTGTTCTCCTCCAACCTTCAAAAATATGCTAGTTGGTGAATTAGCATTGCTAAACTGACTTCATGCCCAGTGTTCTAAGTATAGTCTAAGGGTTGATTGAGACCCTCACAGTTACTAAAGGTCATAGAAACCAGGATCACTTCCTTAATTTTATGAAAACTGCTGATAAACAATTAAAGCAGGTCTTCTGATGTAAGTTGTGTAAGTGTGAGTAGTGTCCGGATACAATATGTAGTGTAACTTAATGTAGCTTTCTTTCATGCTGTAAACAAATAACGGCAAAACTGTTTGGCCACTATTATTAGCATGGAGCCATATTGTCTTGCTGCATGAAAGTGACTGGTTTTGTTCTTTCAAGCTAATTTTAATGAGTTTGCGTCCATCAGAAAACTTGAGAATCACAAAAACAAAATTGAAACACTAAGCATCAACCTCTATGTTCTTATTTATCCAAAGCCCTCCCCCCACACCCATTAATCCCCTATTTAATTATTTACATAGTTAATTCAGGCTAAGCACTGCTTGCTTGTAAACATTTCTCAGCCTAATATAATTAGTACTGTCACTGCCATTTACATTTTAACGGTCACCCAGTACCACATTGTCAGCCACTCATTGTGATCATCTTTGCAGTGTGATTTTGACTGTTTCATTAGACTTAAAGTGTACACATGACTTAAATGTAAAATAAAAAAAAGCTAGTTATGTTTCAGACTTTTTTCCACATATAATAGGTTTTAGTATGTGTGTGTCTGAGTGTGTGTGTGTGTGTGTGTGTGAGGGGTGGGGTTGGGGGTATATTAAATTATCCATTGCAAATTTCCATTTTTCATGTAAATTCCAATTTCACATATGATTTTATTCCTTTGAATGATTAGTTCTTTACACCAAATATCCTCATACAGGATGTGTGTTTTTTTATTTTTTTATGTGAGTACATATTATTCACTGATGTTGCTGGTGTTCCCATGATTCCATTTCAGGGCATAACATTCTAAAATGCACCTTCAAATGTGTTTAATGTTTACACAGTCACCAATTATCTGGTGTTTGGAAGTTTATGTACAGGTTTGCATCTTGTGTTTGGGTGTATTTTAAGCTTTTTTTCAAAGGATTTCACAGAAATTAATTGACAGAAAAGTAACTAATAAAATGACTAAGAATATAAACTCACATTTGTTTGTTAGATGAATTTAGTCTGAAAGTGGACAGTCCTGCTTACTCCTCCCTTCACTGCATTAGAATGTTATGTCTTCACTGGTAATAAATGAAACTCTTCTGGGAGATACAAAAAAGGGCTTACATTTCAAATGCAAACGAGAATGTTCACGCTGCCTACGCACTATATGGTGCTTCCATATGGTGCTAAAAAATGAGCTTAGCACTGCATTGCACAGGCAAGAGGTTTCACTAATGACAGGCATCTTTCGATTTAAAGTGTCCCAAAATCTAGAGGGCCAGTTACATGATCATATCAGAGGGGCCCTGCTCTTCACATTGCTCCATCTGCTGTTAGCACTGGGTATGCTGTGAAACTCCTGTTAATATACACATTACTGTGTAAAACAATGTGTGGACACATCTCTTTCTTTATTAACTAATAATTTAATGATTGCTTAGAAGTAATGCTTTTTCCAGGAAACTTTCATTCCTGGAAAGCCGTTCTTGACTTATGTCCAAGCTTCAAGTAAGTGATTTTCTTGATTAGGCATTTGTTTGCTCTCTGTCTGCGGCACGTGATCTATTCTGAAGATGTTTAGTCAGCTAATTTCCAAATGGACTCTGTAAAATGTACCTTGTAAATAAGCATGTCTTAATTCCTTAGTGGCAACAAAATAAATGCATGAACTTTTAATGAGGCTCTAATGAAGGTCTGAGTGAACAGAGGGAGGAGGATTGATTCAGTGGACAGTAGTGGTTTCGAGAGATCAGCCTCAGGCTGAGGCATGTAAAAAAAAAAAAAAAGGTAGTTCTTAAAAAGAAATTTGGACAATAATGGGTATTCCTCAAATATTTCTATAGCAATACTAATTACTTTAATCGCTGTGCTTTGGCCTGTATTAATGCTGGTCTGTAGGGGTTGAAGTTGCAATACTTTATTTTATAAAAACCATGTCATGTTACATTACAGGGACTTGTTACATCATTAAAAACAATTACTTTACATGCTGTTTTGACTTTATAATGTCAACTGAAACCTAAGTTAAACTTCAAATGAATCTTAAATGCCTTTATACTTTCTTACTCTTGCATTCATTTTATTAAAATATAAATAAATAAATCATTTGTGAATCAATGCATGTGCCTGTGAACCTTCCGTAACTTTATTAGTAATAAGTACTTGTTAGGTTTTTAGTAGTTAAAATAAGAAATGTGTAATTTGTTAATTCTGTTCATTCTTAACTCTACCAATTTTTTTTCTGACTTTAAGACAGATATTAAATTCCAGACTGTGAGTCTCGCATTTGGTAGATGCCCTTTATCCAAAGCGAATTAGAAAAATGCTTTGAAGTCTTTATTAATAAATACATTCTAATACTGGTTCTAATGCAGATGTTTTTTACAGTGGAATTCAAAAACCCCAAACATACTTGGAAAAGACTCCGCTGTTTCTGACATCAAGTGGAAGTTTGTTTCACCAACTAGGTGCCAGAACAGTAAACAGTCTTAAAGCATGTTTTCCATATATCTCTCATTATGTCCATTTCTCAAGCCATTCAGAAATGCGTGTCTAGGAAGCAAATATGGCATGCTTTTATTTTTAAGTTAAATTCTCTATATAATTATGAACATAACAATATATGAGATTTTGACTTTCGCAGTCTGTAAAAAATTGCAAGTTCAACTGTACTGCTGCTTATTGCATTGCAATAGATATTTCTTCTTGTAATCAGAAGGTGTAGAATGATTTCATTGAACTCTCATTGAATTTAATATTATAGATCACAACAACCATAGCCGGTTTTGAAATCAAGCTAGCTGTAATGCGCATTGTGGCAACCTAACACCCACTTTCCTTCCTCCCTTAACAGTACCAAAGGGACTTTTTTAAATCTCCAAGCATTTTACAACACACACCTGTTCCTATTTTCCTTCTGTATGTTAGCTTGTTGCTTCACTCAGCTTCTTGTTTGCTTCCCATGTCTTTCTTCTGGTAATTTTGCTCTTAGTCCTCTAAATTTCTGTTCCTTCTGCCAGTATTTTTGTCATCATCCCCTTAATTTCTTTTTTTTTTTAAACCTACTGTTTATATTCCTGTTATACTTCTGTGTCCAAGCATTACATCTGACCTGCAATCAGTGCTG
This sequence comes from Silurus meridionalis, assembly GCF_014805685.1. Lineage (NCBI taxonomy): Eukaryota > Metazoa > Chordata > Actinopteri > Siluriformes > Siluridae > Silurus > Silurus meridionalis. The sequence continues at coordinate 16,291,236 of NC_060906.1, forward strand.
AGAACCAGTATGGAATAAGTTGTAGTTTTTCTTTGCTAATTACAGCAGGATCACAGATAGAGGTGATAATTTATTGTTGGGTCCCACCACCTGTATGTAGAGAGCCCATATGTTATGCTGCAAACATGAATTTGAACCAGCTTTGTCTTATATATGGACTACTTTCCTTCACCTTGGCATCTTGCCAAAACCCCAAGAACAACTAGCAAAGATAATGTGTCACAGCCTAGAGATCCCTCAGAAGCACACATTATCAAAGCTAGCGCTGGGAGATAAGTGCTTGTCACTACTGTTTGTGTTTGCTCTAAAGCTAGACACAGGAATGACCTGAGAATGAACGACAAGGCTGCCGTGAGGAGACTGGGATGAATGTTGATTAGCGAGCGAGACAGCAACACTCTGAATTCTGAAAATGTAAAGCACTGTCTCTACAGTTTCTTTCTGGAGCGGATTTCATTTGCATTGACTGGGCCTTGCTTAGGAGGCTCCTATATAAAGAGGCAGATTTTTATTGTAAAATCCATGCCTTTTTAACACAAATCTGTTTAGAAATGATATTTGGGAATTTTTAAGCTCTAAACATTAGTGTAGAGATTTATGGCAATTAGTCTTCTAAAGAGATTGGTTATCTCATTGGTCATATTCTTCTATGCCACTAGAGTACTTGTTATAAATTTATTTAGTAATATAGTATATGCATTTATGCAAATGTCCAACCAGACATCCAATGGGCAGCAGTGCAATCCATTAAATCATGTGGACACAAGTCAAGAGCTTCAATTTAGTGAGGGGAAGATCGGATCATTTAAGTGAATTATTTCTTTAAATCTTGTTCATTAAAATTAACTAATGTTTTTTTTTTTTTGAGTCATTTAGTTTATTTTGTTCATTTGATTATTTGACTAAAGTTCCAATTATATATATATATATATATATATATATATATATATATATATATATATATATATATATATATGGACATGGCAAAAGAAAGAACGATTCAGACAAGAGGAATCATGAAATGAACTGCTCAAGTCAGTTTCCTGTGTAATACACTGCATAAAGTCTATGGGAGTCACGTGATAAAAGAACGAACAACTCAGACTACAAGAGTCGAGAGATAAACTACTCACTTCTGTTTCCAGTACATAACCTATGGAAATTGTGCGATGCTTTGTTCATGCGCGTCAAATAGAAAATGATTAAATTACTATTTGAGACTACTCGTTTTTCTGAATCACATTAAAGACTCGTTTAATAAGAAACAAATCGTTCAATAATGACCCATCACTAGTTCAATTAATGTTCACATCAAATACCAGAATGAGAAAGACTAGGGATCTTCGTGACTGTGGCATGGTTGCTGGTGCTAGATGGACTGCTTAGAGTATTTCAGAAACTGCTGATCTCTTGCTACTTTATTGCACATTATCATTACTGAGAATAGTGTGAAAAAAATTAAACATCCAGTGTGTGGTAATTCTTTGCACCATGTGTCTTTTCAACGATAGTGAACAGAGAAGCATCTCAGAATGCATATGTTGAACATGGAGCTGAATGACTACAACAGCAGCAGATCAAATTATTAAAGTTTTATTCCTGTCAGCCAGAACACACCTCTGAGTTGCAGTAAACACTAAAGCTGCTCAGCCATAGTGTTTTTCCAATCTTCAGTTGTCCAGTATTGGTGAACCTGACCTATAATAGCCTCAGATTCCTGTGCTTTGCTTCAGGAGTATGTGTTCCAGTTATTCAGTCTGCTTTGACTCTCAGTGCGCTGTTTTCACATGTCTGATCTCAGCCTGGAGCGATGCTTTGCACAGCACAAAACATACATGCCATTGAAATTCACCAGGCACTGTAACTGATTTATCCCCACCAGAATCATTTCAGCATAATCAGGGAAACCCATTAATGAAACTAGTCTATACAGCATTACAAAAACATACACAATGAAATTCACCAGGCTTGTCAGATTGCAGACCCAGTATCAACACAGTTTAAGATTCTAGGCCATTTGAACCTAAAAACCTAGGCCAACCTAGGCTAGCTGGCTCTCATGCACCCTTGAAATGTTTGTCTGATGCTTTTTCACTTCCATCACCCTTGAAATGCACAAGACTCTCCATGGCAGCCCATAGATCTGTGTGATAAAAATTGTGAAAATTTGCACACTGACTAGGGAGGGTATAAGGAAAATTCTTAGCAAATGTAGGCCTTAATGCTGCAATGCTCTATCACCATGAGTGCACCAAATTTGGGTATAATCAAGGCATCTCTAGATTCAACCCATGAGACAAGTTCAACACACCCTCTGATGTGTGTTTTTTTCCTTCCACAAATGATGCCCTATCAACACCACATTTGGCACACATCATTGACAGGCAAACCTGGAGAGACAGTGAATATCCTATTTGGTTTGCCTGCAATGTGCCAACAAATCTGACAGCGAAGTTACTAAACAAGACGTGAGGCTGGATCTCAGCAACTTGGTAGGCATTTTCAGGACCATGACCTGGGGCTGTGTAATAATGTCTTGCCAGTGCCTCATACTTGTCAAAAGTTACAATAACATGCATAAAATGCCCACCTCCAACTGTCATTGCTGCTGCTTCTCCTCCAAACTTTGTCCAGTTTTCACCAAATTTGATTTACACCATCCTGACACCCTGATGCCCCTTTGGTTATATAGACATCTATAGACGTCCTCTTACAGTTAGAGAATTCCGCTACTGTTTGTCGTCAAAACATACATATTTTAAGTGTCTCTTCAAATCACTCTTGATTTTCCTTAATACAATTATGGATCTGTTTTAATATGATTATTCAGGCAACAATTGTAGTAGTGCTACAACACCCAGAGTCTGGGTGCATGGCTCCCAAAAATGTTGACTGAACCTTTTATAAACTAAAAATCCGTATTATTTTTATTCCATCGTTTTGTCTAAATTGTGCCAAATTTGAAAATGAAGCCGCTCAGGCTTGATCCAGTGCACGCATGGAAAATAAACATTTCATAGTTACATGCTTTTTAAACAGTTTATCATTAATAGTGAGATTCCTGCTTTCATCTAGTCAGTGTTCAAGCTTTTCAAGTGGGACATCACTCTTTTTGGCTTGTGCAGTTAGTGCGTACGTGTCTGTGTGTGAGATGATTGCGAGTCAGGTTCTTCCTACAAGTCATGCATTGTCTTTGTAAGGACTTTTCTTTGGGCAACTGTGATGTGAAGAAAACAGTTCCTCATACGTTCACTCACAGCTGCAGTTGAAAAAGACTTTGATTCATTCAAGTTCTGTCTTTTAATTTCCTGGTCCTTAACAAGTTTTGTTTTTCATTCTACGTTCTTGTTTTGCATTATTTCTGTTTATGCAATTTGTATTTGTCCGCCTTGGACGTTAGTAAATTTGTTTGTACTGCAATTGCATCCACCTTAATTCATACTATATGACAAGTTTATGAGTTTATGTATGTAGGTATATTTCGATAGATAGATAGATAGATAGATAGATAGATAGATAGATAGATAGATAGATAGATAGATAGATAGATAGATAGATAGATAGGTGTTAGACTGAATAGGTCGTTTTGGAAACAAGGTGAGAGAGGCGAGATTGAGATGGTTTGGACATGTACAGAGGAGGGACATGGGGTATATCGGTAGAACAATGCTGAGGATGGAGCCACCAGGAAGGAGGAAAAGACGAAGGCCAAGGAGGAGGTTTATGGATGTGGTGAGGGAAGACATGCAGGTAGTTGGGTTGAAAGAGGCAGATGTAGAGGACAGGGGGGTATGGAGACAGATGATCCGCTGTGGGGACCCCTAATGGAAGAAGCCAAAAGAAGAAGAAGACCTTTTAAATATTTTTTTAACTGCAACACTAAATTCTACACTGCTGTGAAATGTGTAGGCTAAACACTGGCTATTAACCACTTCTCTTCATAACTCCATAACCATTTGATAAATCAACTGGTGTATAGGCAGTACACACCCACAAGCATCAACAGTGGCTCTTGCTTCATTTCCATAAGAGACAACATACAAGCAAGATGAGCAGCTTGTCACTTGCTGGTGTGAATGCTGGGTCAGATACCATTATATTTTCTTGATAAAAATGGAAACTACTGATCTGAAAGTGCTGACAGTAGCACCAGCTTGCAATGTAATTGGCAGCTGCTAGATGTTACACATAGCCTACTTTCCCTGTGTATAAATAATTGGAATTCTTCCTTCTTTATGATTACTCAAATCCATATTTCCTCCACTTAACGTCAACTGAAATGCTATAAAAAAAGACAGTGTACTGGTATAAATGGTGTAGAAATTTTACACACTAGTCAAGTGCATGAGCTGTTTATTCATTCAGGACTCAGCCACTCAACATTGTGTTTATAGTGGAAATAAATATTCCCAGGGAAAGGAGCAACTTCCTGCAGCAAACACCCTAAAGTGTGAAAATTAACTCACACCTGCCAGAACTATGCTCAGGAATCTAACTATGCATAATGTTAGCTAAAATCCAGAGCACAGAGAACTGTAAATAGAAACACCTTTAGGAAACTAGCCACTTAAAAGGTTTTGCTAGCTATGATTAAAGTTGGGGCATTTGAGGGAAGATCAGACATCATACTGTATAAGGGGGAAGGAAATGTCCAGAAATTCTAAGAAGTTCTGATTGAATTTCCAGTTGGGACTAAAATTTAACTGGGTGATTCACACTTGCATTTGGGCTAGATCACGTGTTTTTTCATCCCCAATTCAATAATACATTTCAGTTATTATTACTTGTTTTTAAGTAGATAATTTAAAGAGTGGCGTTTTAAAACAAGGATGAGTTTCTCCAAACAACTACATCTAAAACTGGCCACCACTTCACACCACTTAACTGTTCTGCTACTGCCTTTATTACCTAATTATCTCTAGCATAGTAATTAGCTAATATGCTGATTCAGGTGTGCCAGTGTTGAAGAACTACTGGAGTGCTAAAGGGTGAGGGAAAAAAATTATTGGTATTGTAGATAATGTGAAATAATTTGACTGAATGCTTTCCAAAAAGATTCAGCTAAGGCCTTATTTGCCAGATCATAGTTCATTATTGTGGCTACCTTACTATTACATATAAACTAACTAAGGATATTATATTGCTTTTATTCATTTGACAGGGCCTTTTACCCAAAGTGGCTCACAAGTGAGGCAAGCACAATCCAAGCAGCACATCACAGTCCTACAAGTTACAATAAAAGCGTTTTTCTCTCCATCTGCACTTTTTTCTTTAAATACGACTATGGCAGGACGTCTGTGATAGGGAGACACATTTAATATGTGGCTGTCTTCCCCATTTGCTGTGTAAAGTTTAATGAGAAGCTCCAGGGCCGGCACCGCATGAATAATGCATACATTATTCTATTTTAAAGCTCACACCAGGCATCTATCTTCAGTATGAACCAGAGCCAGTGTGATGGACTGGTTGGGAATGAACAGCCTGAGGCAAGCATGGCATAGGCGCTGTTCAGAAACACATTACCATCTGGGAATGGGTGTGTGTGACTGCTCCCCTGAAAACTTCATAAAACGCACTGGCTGGCAGAGACGGTTTATCCCTGAATGGCTAGTTCACCTGAGGAGGTTTAGGACTAGAGAGAGACAGAATAAGTGCATGATCATATAAAAGCATGCTGCATACCTAGAGAAGAAAGTAATAAAACAGTCTTTTTTCAACACAAATGTATACACACACCTCCCAGCAACGAATGATTGAAGTAAAGAAATACAAATCATTTGACATAAATTCCTACAGGTCGTCATAGTCTACATAATGACCTGTCCAGACTTCACTGATCCCCTGTGGCTCATCAATCAAAAGGTCCAATGGCTGGCAAGATTGTCAGTTCGATCTATAACCTCTGTGGTGTGACTCCTTTTTACTGTTATGAAAATCTAATCATGCAAATGGTACAAATACGTGACTGTGGAGGTCCCAGGCTGCACTGTATTTAATTATATTTGTCTAATGTCTCATTTCTGGACATATGGAACGCAGCTTGTTTGACATTTTCAGCTTTTGCTCTGCTTTTGGCCATATATGCACTTACTCAACATGCTGCTCATGAAGAGAAAAGAAACAAAGATCATATGAATATATGTGGAAATCCAGGACTCTGGTGTGCCATTTCATCCATTTCTCCTAAATCCCACTCTGCTGTCATGCCCCTATATTCTATACTTACTTATATAACTTGACAAAAAAAATGCTTCCTGGACCACATTCTCAAAAGTTTTGAATCAGAGTAAAAAAATGTTTTTGCCATGTACACTGGGTGAATGAACACTTTAAATTTAATGTGGTAATTTCTACAGGGTTATAATTCTCATACTGGAAACTAGTGTAACCAGAGAGAACACATCTTGGGTGGTATCAGAGTAAAAAATACAAGCAGATCACCAGCTTTCACATTTAATCCATGAGTGTGCACATGGCCAGTTGATCTTTGTACACTTTCTTGAACTCTTTGCTGTAGAGAGGGAAAATGTTTTCAATTTAACCAAACTCAAGGACTGACACACACACACACACACACACACACACACACACACACACACCTCTATTCAAACGTCAGTCACTGTTACAGGCATAACTGGACATGACCCAACTATGATCCCACAACCACTACAAATCAAAACTTCACGAATATTTACAATAGACAGCGCTGTGCATTTTATCACACTCATACACGTGTATTTTTCATATACATTGCATGCATCCACCATGTGGTATACAACAGATTAAATCATGGCACTTACTCTTGAACAAGCTGAGGTGAGCCAGAGGAAGAGCCTGAAATTAAATTACCTCTATCTACCTTTATAAATCATTCAGCCAAATGCAGAATGTCAATACCACAACATTGCTCCTGGCCGCTATTCTATCTTATAAAAGCCTATCAAACATTTAATGAAATGAATAGGAACGCAGGTCTGAGGTTTTTGCCCTTTGCCTTTTAACACTGTATTTTTAGGTTCACTGATTTATTTATTTTATTAAGTGTACCTTAAACATGGGGTGTGCTTGAAAACCACATAGAAATCATGTATTCATTTAATTATCTAATTAGCCATATTAGCAATGACACTAGGTGACCTCCTGTCCTAGATGACTCTTATGCAAGGATTGGTAATATAAACAACACATCTGAGAAATGAGATTAGATGTTATTCCAAGGATGTTCAACTTTATTAAAGAAAGACAATAGATCAGAGATTGAATAATGTATACACAATCATTGACAAATTACTGTAAAGGAAATGTGATGACTTTGTCTAACTGTTGTGGGTATTTTGCTGGCATGGCTTGGGGTTTGGGTCAAATCAATACAAAGTCTTTTTTCTTTTTTTTACTAATAATCTGCCATTCACAGGATGTGAGTTCTCACTAAATATTTTGATGAGTATGAAAATGATGTAGCCACCAGAATCAAAACAGTTTTCCAATACAGAGACTTGTACTAAGACATTTCACAATGGCTCTTCTTTTAATGCATCACATCAGTTGTACACGCAGTTGCAGAAAACCATGACCTCAACCATGAGAATTAACTGACACCAGAGGTTTTTCTAAAGCACACTGGCAAATATGAGACTGTGCCATATACTACACACAAACCCTTTGCCATGTTTAAAAGCTATGATTCTGTTTACTTTTTTGGAGTCCACTGACATTGAGTCATTGTATTGCATGTCAAAAACGTTCTTTCTGGGCACAGGAGTGTGTTTTCAGCAAGACAGTGGAAGTCTTTTGGTATTACAGTATTGTCTTCGTATATTAAAGAGGATTCAAAAAAGTAATTAGATAGATAGATAGATAGATAGATAGATAGATAGATAGATAGATAGATAGATAGATAGATAGATAGATAGATAGATAGATAGATAGATAGATAGATAAATGCCGCAATAGATAGTCAGTCAGTCAGTCAGTCAGTCAGTCTGACAGGCAACCAGATAAACTTTCAGCCAGGAAGTATTAGTCAAATGAATCCCTTAGATTTTTCCTATACATGCTGTAGGTCATAACTATTTAGCCTGCTCAGGCCATAGAGACCCCTATAAGAATTATATGCCCTAAATGTAATATTAATTATACATAGTTTATTATTCAATTATCTTTTTCTGACTTTTTTCCATTTTGCACTCTGCCTGTTAAAGCCCTGCCCTATATCTGCGCTAATATAACAATCATCAAGTCTCTGTAATAAAGACACTTCAACCACCTCACTAATATTATTAACAATCTAAGCCCACAGTCTTGTAATTTTAGAACATTAATAAAGTGTGTAAAAGAGCAGTCTTCTACCTATTACATTTCCAACACGTATTACCTCTTCTTAACTTTAATCTCACCAGCAGTGTCCAGCAGATCTTTTAGTTAATTAAACTTGCTTACATCTCTTGGTATATCTTATGCCAATGTCCATCTTTCAGTATTTTCTTTTTGCTACTATTCCACCAGTTTACATCTGGGAGTTTAGTGCTCAGTCCTTTATTCCAGGTTCTTTTGAGTCACTCAAGCATGAGTGATTGGGAAACAGTTAAAGTGGTTGCACTTAATTTCTCCTCATACTGTGATAATTTCTGATTTACCAATCAAAGCTATCTTTATCTAAAAAAAAATAAAGAATTCAGCTTAATAACTGTAGTCATTTATAGAAATGTGTCACCTAGTCGTATTGGATCGGTTGTTGGACAACATAATAAAATGATCCACAGAGAATATTCTTTCAAGAAAAGTATGCACATCGTGTGCCAGCAGAATCTTTCAAATTAAATGTCTTCTTGGCTATTTGTAGTAATTCATTATGCCAGATGGAAGTTTTACAAGTGAAGCTAAAATTTGATTGTTATTTGATGAGCAGATATCCAGTTTTTCCTAGCATTTGTTAAGGCAGGATTCCTGCAGGCGTTTCCACCATCTGCCTGTGTAATTAAGTTAACATTCAGGTGTGGCTCACAAGGTTCCCCCTTAGTTATAAGCTAGAAGGAGGGGGAGGGATTGCTTGAATGCCATACCACTATTGGTCAAGAATTCAGCTTTATAATGACTATTGTGCATTATATGTCATTCTGTTATATCTGTAAAGGCAAACAGGAAGATCAGTAGCGCCGATATTATTTAGAATTGTAAATAATTGTTTGTATGGACAAGTGGATTGATGCCCCAGCTTTTAGAGTTTTTATTATTCATATTAGAGCAGGAACTGTAGCCTGCTGATATAATGGTTATAAGAATATAATGATTAGAGAAAGAAAAGACTTATGCAATGTCATTTTCATTTAAAAAAGGTTTCATTTCATATGCCCATTCAAACAAAATGCATCAAGTTGCTCAGATGCTAGACAATCATCAGGAATATGACAGGATGTAGAAACATTGAAAAAACAACACAAAACAAAACATGCTAGCACAGTATAAAGTCAGCTAGTGTGTAAACACTTGTCAAGCTAAAATGAAGACACTAGAAAAAGACTAGCAAGACTGCCTCTTTTGCATGCCAGAGAGCATGACAGCTTGTAGCCAAATACTTGTTTGTTGAAGGTGAAAACACAATATGCTTCAGTTCCAGAGCCATTAGATTAAAGAGCTACATAAGATTAAAGCTACATAAAATAATCCCCTAATAGGAATTCCAATACATGTTCACTTTCCATATTCTGTATTAATGCACATAATCAGTGGTTTTATTTAAATTACGTTATCTGATGCTTTTTAGGCTAGCTGATTTGTTTTTCAGCCAAGAATAACATGGAGTAAACACATTGGTACCTTTACTTGTGGATAAGCTAATGAATTGTATGATTTCTCCATCCCTGATCAATTGTTGAGACTAAAACATTGGCACTGGAGATAGAAGTGCTGCAACTTTCAAAGCTCTGCAACCCCCAGTGATACAATACAAAAAATAAATTAAAAAATAAATAAAAGTTCAGGTCCCACTTCTACATTTAGTTGCCAGTCCACGGTAAAATACTTCCATCCCCAAACAAAAAAAAATTGCCATGTTAATGCTTTCCACTAGAAATACCCTTGCATTCGTGGATTTCATTATGTAGTGTGTTTGTGGAATATGGATGCTTAACTGCGTTTTAATGGTCCCTATTTGCATCCAGTAGATACCATCATTTCATCTACAAATGGCCAATGGGGTCCCTATTGGTCTTTAATGGTTTTCACTAGGCAAAAATACTACCAGTAGAGTGTCAATGTCAGAGAACCACCAGCCATGCCCCCCTCTTACGCTCAACACTCTCGCTCAGCCTCTTCTTCCTATTAATCACCTGCACCTGTTTCCCCTTAATCCGTCCCCTTTAAAAGATCTCTCTCCCCCTTTACTCACCGTCCGATCTACCGTATACCTACCCTAGATCATCTGGACTCCCTACTGATCCTGCATTCTCCTGTGTTCCTGTGCTCCTTGTTACGCTTCTCGTGAAGCTTGCTACAGCTACATTTTTATTTCCTGCACTTCAGTTTCTGAATCTCCTGTGTTTGTTCTCTTGAAAGATAAATAAACTACACCTTGTTTTACTCCCTGTTTCTGCCGTCTGGTGTACCATGACACACAGAGACCATGACCACAGATTTCCATTAAAACCAATTCAATTATCATTACATACATTCAAGCCAATACAGATTCTATGTAAGTTGTTTTTTTTTTTTTTTTTTTTTTTAACAGGGATTCTAAATAAGTGCTGCCAAAATCTGAAATTTAAATGCAAATAGTTTCATATCAGTGGTCAAGTGTCCAATGCACATTCAAGTCACCAATTTGATTAAATAGATATTTGATGCTGGACATTCTTCATGCTCTCAACAAATAACCTCAGAACACCCTGTCAAATGCTGTTCCGCATCAAGTGAGAATGGCCATCAAGTGAGACCAAGATTCCTAGTCCATTAAATGAGGTTGTTTACATGCATCATCATTCATGGAGCCCAACTGATCAGGGTGAATGAGTTTTGAGTTTTTCTTAAACAGTACCGTGAGTACATTATAGTAATATCTTACCATACACTTTGGGATGAGACAGGGCAATAGCTCCCCACACTTTAATGGGTCCTTAGCCTTGCCGTATATCAAAGTAATAATGCTCTTTTGCATGCTATTTGGAAGATGACCTTCCTTTATAGCATAATGAAACAATTTCAGAAGTCATGGCCTATGAACATCTAAAAATTCAAAAAATAAATTTCTAATGGAATGCTATCCTCTTCTCTTTGATCATAAACCTCTGACTGCTTGATGCATCAGATTTCACCTGATTCAATTTCCTTTCACTCAGAAGTCAATACATTTAGCAAGATCGCTGTTGAAAGAAATCTTTCCAGACACTTTTTTTTGCTTTTAGAGCTCAGTTCCTCAAAAAAGAAATTAAATGTGACTCTCAAATACAGTCATCCAGACTATCTTATATTAAATCTACTTATGGGTTAACATTTGTGTCCTAATATTATAATTATATTTTATATATATAATTATATATTATTAGCCACTATAACTGCACATTACCTTTAAATACAATTATTACAGTACTTCAGAAATCATATTATTTTTGGTCCAGTGTGGGAATCCTTTTCACACCTCATGCTTGAAACCTGTTCTATGATTCATACATTATAGGTTATGCATATACATTGCTCAAAAACATAAAAATTACCCCTATTACTTAAACCCTTGTACTCAAAGAAACCTAGTATAATGTCAGTCTGGGACGAATCATTTTAATCTGTTATCTGTTCTTAAGTTTACTGTTGAATATGATGTAATACTGAAAGTTAGATTAAATAGGCTAATCATATCAAAGACAGTGGAAAATGTTTGCCAGGAACAAAAAAAAACCAATATACATATGTAAGAATCAGAGCAACAAACAAAAACTTGTTGGAAAATGTTAATTCAAAAAGATGTTTGTTTGATTTCTCAGGTCAAGTTAAGTGGCTTCATTGTCTGTCAGCCATATACACTGTACGTTACAGTACACTGTAAGACATAACTTTCTTCCAGGACCAAGGTGCTACCTTAACCAACAGAAATCAATAAAAGATAACACAAATCTAACTAGAACAAATCAGCCTATACCCTGTTTATAATCAGCCTACACATTTGACCTAATAAATAAAATACATGTCATTAAAGACATGAGATTATGAACTTATGAACATATAATATCTCAGCTTGCAAATCTTCTTTTTGTTTTGGTGTTTTTTGATTTGTTTGGATATTTTTCAGATATAGTTAATGTTAAATCAGATGTTGTCCTGACAAGGGTTGCCTCCTACACTATGGCTACACTAGAAGCTGGGGCCTCATTATTTTTTCAATACTATGGGTCCTAGAAAAAGCAAAAGATTTCTTTTTTAATACTTCTACAACACATTGTATAGTCATATAGCACACGGTTTACTATATACATCTTCTTTGTTTCTTGAATACACTTTAAAAAAAACTTTATGATGTGTGTTCAGTACATTTGGAATTAACAAGAGTGTATAATATGTGTTCTGTATTTTTCATCATCAGTTCAATCGCTTTGTTTTTGAGAAAAATGGGCACACGTTTTGTGACATACAGATACCACAGTCAGTGATGAAACTTTTAATAATGTCCAATTGATGAGTCTCAAAGAGATACTGAACAAAGGTGATCATATCTTCCTTACTTTAAGATTATAAGTATCATGTTGTATTAAGACTGTGTGGTCTTCTGGCTGTGTCCCTAAAATAGATGACTTTACATGAGAGGGCTTCAATAATTACACAATTATCTTTTTTAATATAGCAAAACATAAGCAGAGAGAATGAGTATAGCAGCATACTTTACAGTTGAATGTACAGTTCAATTCCTTATGTTTACATATGCACATGGTAACTTGTTTCAGTACATTTGTCATTCTTTAAACAACAGGAATATTTTATTATTACGTGAGCAAATATTAACACGACATATTACAACAGAGTCTGCATTTTTGTAATGCCGTTTATAACCTGTACACAAACCAAAACAAGCTCCCCTCATAAGATCATAATACCAGCCTACACGTAGCCCCCTGTCTTTATGAGAAAGAGTTAACCTTTCTCTGCCTATAAAGTCCTGACAGCTGTCAGCTCTCAAAAGACGCCCACCTTTTATTTTACACAAGAGTGGTGAAAGGAGGGAAGAGAGAAGGAAGAGCAAAAGGAGGAAAAGCGAGATGGATGGTTATTCGAACAGAGGACAGGCAGAGGACACTTGAGTGCTCTGTGTCTTTAACAGCCCTTGCATGATATAAGATCAAAATGGTTTTATATTAGCCTATTGACTCATGCTACACAAACTGATGGAATATTAAGAGGTAGGGAAAGAAAAGAGAAAATAAAAGATGGCATATGTTTTCTAAAGAAAGAATGAGAAGAAAATGTAGCGACATGTTTTTTCATTTCAAATACATGACATTGTCTGCATGCACGTGGTTTATTAAAATGTTTTTTTTTTTGGGGACATCTGACTTTTCCAGCTGTTTTTTTTCCCCCAAACTATGAGAAACACAATAAATACAGGATGCCTTATAGGATGTCTTTAGTGTGGTAGAATAAAATTTTACCTTCATTTGAACTATCAAAACTGTACCAGCATGACATTGCCCCTGTGCACAAAGAGCGCTCTATTAAATATGGTTTACATGTGTTGGAATAGAGTTCTGAACTCAACCCTGCTGAACACCTGAATTGGAGTACTGACTGCACCCCAGGCATCCTCGCCTCACCTAAATCAGGTATTATTATCAGTTAAATTAAACATACAGTATACAGTATATGTACACACATGAACAGTGGATATAAAAAGTGTACACGCCCTTTTGAAATTGCAGCTTTTTGAAATATATACAGAAATAACAACATACATCTTAAATGCAATATCCCCAAAATCCAGAAAAATTAGAAGTTTTTCATCAATGGGCCATTTTAAATACAAAAATCCTAGAAGACACTGATTGTCTGAACACGCTCCCAACTAATACTTTGCAGAAGCACCTTTTGCCTTTATTACAGCATCAATCTTTCTGAATAAGTCTCTACTAACTTTACACATCTACATTCTGGAATTATATCCCACTCTTTTTTGTAAAAAAAGTTTTAAATTCAAATTGCAATGGGATCTCCTGAGTACAGCTCTTTTTAGGTCAGTCCATAGGTGGCATCCTATTGATGCTGAAATATACAATTCCTCTTTGTTTTTTAGCTTTTTGACACAGGACAGAAGGTTTTGTGACAGAATATCCCAGTATTTGGAGCTATTCATTTTCCCATCTATCCTGACAAGTGCCCTTGGCCCAGCTGAAGAGAAGCAGCTCCAAAGCATAATACTACCCCCACCATGCTTCACTGTCAGTGTGGTTTTCCTTAGATTGTGCTCTGTATTGAATTACAACACAGCAAACATACCTTTTAGAATTATGGCCAAAAAGTTTAACTTTTGTCATACCATAACATATTAAATGTAAATTTAAATTTGGCATAATTAATACAGTCTTGCATATTCTTCTTTTTAAGAATTGACTTTACTCTTGCCACTATTTCTTTCTCCTGATTATTACCTTTCAAAATATTTTTGCTCTTAGTAGAATTCAAATATTAAAACAAAATACTACATCATCAGCTGACGTTTATCTTGTTTAAATCAGAATCATTTTAATTGATGGCAGATGTATGTCATTTACCTACAGGTCTAAATTTGAATAGGACTGGTTAAATCTCAGGATAGTTAGAGCCCCTATTATAAAAGAGTGCACAGACGTACAGTATGCAATCAGGGTGTTGCAGGTTTTTTTTTTACTTAAAATGGTGTACAGTTTTAAATATTAATTTTTTTGTCTGGATTTTTGTTGGAATATTGTTAGGTCTGGTCGTTGTTGGAACAGAGACCTCATCACACCTTACACTGCAACACGCTGTCTGAGATCCTCCAGCACTGCTCGACTGGTACCACCTTCTGTCAGGGTAAGAGGTAAGTATACTTCAAGGCTCTTCTCTGTTCTGGCACCAAGGTGGTGGAATGAACCTCCCCTAGATGTCTGAAAAGAGGAGTCCATGGCTATCTTTAAGTGACGGTGGAAGACCAACCTCTTCCTGAAACACTTAAATTAGCACTTTCCAAATTTGCTTTGTAAAAATCAAGAGTTGTAATCTGATTTATGTTAAGTTTGTAATCTGGCAAATCAGTGTAGATTTATTCATTGATAGAGACTCGAAGCACTTCTGTATGTCGCTCTGGACAAGGGCGTCTGCTAAATTCCAAAATTGTAAATGTTGTTTCGTCTGGTTATTGTTGTAATATTGCATTGAAGATGTTATTTATGCTATTTATGTATGTTGTTATTTTTGTCTTTATGTCTGCATGCACACTTTAACATTGCGGTGTAGATGTATGTCAAATATATAATATATAGGAAGGTAGCCTAAATCCTTGCTATATACCTAGCCCAATGTATACACAAAGTGTATCTAATTTCCATGGGTGGCAGCACATCTCATTGTGTGAGCCTTGTCCTGTATGTTGTTAACTTTACCAGGTCAGAAGCGGCTGCTCCTTTCTCATCATTTTCTGTTGCTGCACACAAAGAGGTTCTCCATCTCTCCACCTCATCTGCACCACATTCTGGGGCTTTCATTTTCATTCCAAGGCCACCAAGAGCCCGACCAGTGCATGATGCATAGCCCCAATAGCATAGTATTACAAGGATGCCTCATTAATAATTGTGTCAAAGTCCTGTTTGCGTGTCTGTGGTGAGATGAGAAGACCAAGTCCACTGAGACCTTGTGTGGAAAGACCAAATTTATACTTCAAATAAACCATTTAAACTACAATCCTCATCACTCCACCCCTCCCCAATGTCTCCCCCTGAACACACTCATAGAGCCAATAGAGACCTAATCTCTGTGTCTTTCTGTCTGTCAGTCTCTATCTAATTTTCTTTTCTCATCTCCCCTTCGAATTTCCTCATTTATACCTTTAATCCAGGCATGGGTGTGTTGTTTTTGTTATCAATTTTATTTCTGACACAGGTTTTTCGCATAGGGAAGCATGGATGTAATTGATATGCAGGAGTTTCCAAATATTCAGAAATCATCAATATGGTCTGTCCAACTGGGAATCATTTAGACATGGCCACCTTGCTCTTTATTTAATCTTGATTAAACAAAGACATACACATAGGTGATGTAAATGTGAACACAACTACCTCTTACCAAGTGTGCATACTAAGGACTTCACAAAATCACACACACACACACACACACACACACACACACACACACACACACACACACACACACGCACACACAAATCACCAGCATTTTCCTGCCTTCCCTACATGTACTTCCTTAGAGGTACATTTATGTTGGTTACTCTGACCCCTAATGGCTTTAAATAGCAACTCCACGTTGCTTGCTCACCACAGTGAAGGATGCAGTTTGGCAGACAGCTCAGACACAGATTCACATGTACTCAAAGAAAAACACACGCATGAACTCAGGAGAGAGATATAAGCATCTGAGCTAAATAAATATCCATAGACTCGAATGTAAAGCATGTCTGACACCAGACATATCCCTCTAGTTTTATTCTTTGCTACCATTATTATATTTTCTGTAGGTGAAGTTCTAATCCTGACAGCGTGAGTGGAAAGGGAAAGAAGTCTGCATTAAACGTGCGGTGCAAATATTCTCCTCTGAATTTTACTCAGCACTTTTAAACAACATTCTCTCTTGGAGCTGTATGCTCACACAGCACATACACATTTCTATAATGCAATTAGCTGCATACATATTCTCCTATTTTCTAAACTATGAGTCATCCCTTACTCACTCACTTATTTACACACTTACTCATTTCTCAGAATAACTTCACTAACATTCTAATTTCTTCACTCTTACTTATTTACTCTAACTCACTCACACACCATTCACTCACTCACTTTCTCACTCCTTTATTTATGCACTCATTCACTCACACTCATTTACTCAGTAACTCCTTTACTCACTCTCTCGGTCACTCACACACTAACTAATTTATTTACCCATTCACACACTAACACACTAACTCATTCACTCACTCACTCAGACACTAACCTATTTATTCACTCATTCACTTATTCAAACACTAATTTATTTACTCACTCACACTCTAATTTATTCACTCACTCACTCACCACTCACTCACACACTAATTTATTTACTCACTCACACACTAAATAATTTATTCACTCACTCACTCATTCACTCACACACTATCTAATTTATTCACTTACCCACTTACACACTAACCCATGTATTCACTCACCACACACTAACTCATTTATTCACTCACTACTTTACTCAGACATTAATTTATTTATTCACTTACTCACTAATTCATTTATTCACTCACTCAATCACTAACTCATTTATTCACTCATTCACACTATCTTATTAATTCACTCATTCACTCACTCACTCTCTCACTCACTCACACTAACTCATATTTACTCACTACTTTACTCACACACTAACTAATTTATTCACTTATTCACTCACTCTCTCACTACTTTACGCAGACACCAACTCATGTATTTACTCACTCACTCACTCACTCACTCACTCACCCATGTATTTACTCACTCTCATTTATTCACTAATTCAATACACACACACTTAAATACTTTGTCACTCATTTACTTCATCACTCACTCACTCACTCACTCACTCACTCACTCACTCACTCACTCACTCACTCACTCACTCATTTACTCCTACTACTCCTGCTCCTAATTTACAGTACTCATACTGATTTTCTCATAAAATCATTTTCTTTACTTATTTATTCTTTTACTGATTAACTTTCTCACATCAAATTCATTGATTTACGCAGCCACTCAAAATTACAATCACAAGCACAATCAGGTTTTAATTGTCAAGTCAAGACAAGTCATTCATCTTTGGTTACACAGTCGCTAACAGTGCACATAAGTGACCATAAACATTACACAGAAGTACAATAGCACACATTCCTGTCATCACTCAGTTACACACTCACTCGTTCACTCCCTGATGTAAATCGTTTTCTCCTCCACACCTTTATTTACACCTCCATCCCCAAAATTACCAGCAGTCCTCCAGAAAGTCCTAAGAGATCCACTTCAGAAAAGCCAGGCATAGGCAGGTGCAAAAAAAAACTGCGTATGCAAACACACACACGCACACACGCAAATACAAGGTGCTTACTGAAGGGTAACGGGACCTATACAAAAGCAGGGGGAACATCTGTGCTACTGGGACACACACAAAAGCCCCCCTCCCCAGTTCAAACAGGAGCACAGTCTCTCTATTGACTCATTCTTGGAGTAGAACACCCCTAAATTACGGCTTTCAGCCGCTCATCATTAACATTTTAGTGTGTGTGTGTGTGTGTGCGCGTGTGTGTGTGTGTGTGTGTGTGTATGTGTGTGTCAGACGTCTGTGTTTGCGTCCACCCCCATCCAACAGAATGAAGGAAGAATACATTATTATACTCTGCTCACCACACACATTCACATCAGCCCTGTTTTCTTGAACATGCTTCACACACACCTTCGAAACCACTGAAACATAAGTAAGAAGCAAGTAAGAAGCTTGTGTGTGTGTGTGTGTGTGTGTGTGTGTGTGTGTGTGTGTGTGTGTGTGTGTGTGTGTGTTTGCCTAATAGCCCTGGATTATGAATATTTCTGTATGTTTAGTAGCTGAACTCGTTTAAAGCACTCGTCTATTTTTTCTTTACATGAAAATGGGTTTCTCAGATTATCTGAGATATTATTACATTTATCATCTGAGAGATTTAGCATGCATTCTGTGATCAATTACAACTGACATGGACAAGGATAAACATCAGACGGTTCTAAAATTGACCAGCATATACCACATGCTAGGCTTGCATCACAAAAAAAATGCTTGAACTGGCTTCATACTAAAACACCAGTGAAAAGCATCAAATATAAATATAATAAACATACCAATTCATTTTCCATATACTAGTGCATAATCTCATCTTTATAGCAGTGGCAATATAGAAAATCCTACAAGAGTTCTACAAGAGCCATCGATCTTGAATCAGGACATTTTTTGTAAGATTTGGCAAAATGACAGCATCATCTTGTCACCCACTCACTTCAGATCCTGGTCAGGTTACTGGTGGATCTGGAGCCAGACTATATGTAAAGAGAGAACATACCCTAAATTGGATACCAGTCCATTTCATGCAACACATTCACACACATCAATTCACACCTAATTTATCTTCAGCAGTCCACCTTCTGGCAATTTTAGGAAAGGTCAAAGGATGACCAACCTAACCAGATAGACATAGTGAAAAAAAAAATGCCCAGGCATGCTCAGACTCAAACTGGGAACCTCTGATTGTTTTTCCATTTTCAAACCTAACTCAATTCCACCAGCATTCAAGCTTTGTGATTCAGAGATGTGACTTTAAAGAAAACACTCTTCTGAATGTGCATTTATTTTGAGGTAGCTTCAGCTATCTTCCATGTGTAGCTATTTTTTGTAAAATGACATCAGACATGAAATTTCCTTTGTTTATAATTCAGACTCTCTGAAATTCTTTCACAAATGTGTGCTTTTCTTTAGAAGTTCTTGTGCATCTATACATAGTAAAGAGACAATAATTGACATGTGCAGAGGAGGGACATAGGGTATATAGGAAGAAGAATGCTAAATGTGGAGCCACCAGGAAGGATGAAAAGAGGAAGGCCAAGAAGGAGGTTTATGGATGTGGTGAGGGAAGACATGCAGGTAGTTGGTTTGAAAGAGGCAGATGTAGAGAACAGAATAGTATGGAGACGGATGATTCGCTGTGGCGACCCCTAATGGAAGCAGGTAAAAGAAGAAGAAGAATTACTGAAAAGCGAATCACATCATTGCCTGAAAAAGCTTTGTTAATCCTGTTACA
This sequence comes from Silurus meridionalis, assembly GCF_014805685.1. Taxonomy (NCBI): domain Eukaryota; kingdom Metazoa; phylum Chordata; class Actinopteri; order Siluriformes; family Siluridae; genus Silurus; species Silurus meridionalis. Next base: position 16,311,241 of record NC_060906.1, read on the forward strand.
ATTAGCAATTTAGGATTATTTTTATTTTCTAATCAAAACACATTGATTTTTTTTTTTCAGAAATCTCAGCAATGCTTATGGTTTTTTAAATACTGGTATGCAAAGGGCTTAACTTGCTTGTATTTACCGTTGCATTTGGAAAAAATACAAGAACAAAGAATCAACCTATAAAGCTATTCACCCTTCAATGTGATACTCTGCGTTAGCTTGCTATAAGTCTTCTTTGAGAGGATTTTCTATTGCCCTTGTGTCTAATGTGGAAGCTTCATATATCTCTTTTGTATAAGAGGAGCATACAGCATACAGGAGATCAGTGTTCTGACACATAACAGCCAATTCTCCATGCAATACAACATGCAAATGAGGACACAGAAATTAGCTCATGCTTGAACAGACACAATCAATAATTAGCAGCTTGATGGTCCCCGAGCTGCGCTGCCTCGTCTGCCTTAGCATCCGTAATGGCCTCTCGACGTATATATGGCTGGAGTCGTCCATCAAACCCAATGAGACACAAAATAGGACAGAGGCTGCTTGCAGGCATTCTGCTCAGGAACTGTCTGGAAGGAAACTCAAGTGTGCAGCATCCACTCTATGCACAAAAATAGGCATCCTTCACTCCTGTGTAGTGCAGCTGTTTTAGGGAAGGTTGAGACAGTGGGTGGCAGCTCCACAAATGGCTTGTAAGAGCTCTTCAGTCACTAGGAAAAGACGGCCACAGAGAGAGTGACACACACAAGCTGAGAGAGTATTTTCTCGGGTCTGAATGGCAATAAAAGACACAGGCGCTGACAGAAAAATCCATAGAGAAAGGAGGAAAAATAGGCATCAGATTTTAACTTTAACAGAGGGCTCAGTTAAGCTTCTAATCAGAGGCTTTGAAAACCATTAAGGTGCAGCTTCACTTCTGTATTTTCCCCAATGCTTTTTCTAGGTTCCTCAACATGCATGGCACGGACACAAGCTCTGCTGTGCATAATTGTTTATGAAGTGTTGATGATAATAACAACTGTCATTCAAATTACGGTAATAAGAGTAAGCCCTCTGCAATAGACATGTTCAAGCTGTCAGGTGAAGACAGTCAAGGGTTAAATATGTCATGCAGCCATAGCACACACTGGAGCAATTAAATGCTGCCTGTTCTAACCTCCTGACCTATGGGGAGCCATGGCACAGCTGGGAGATATTGGGAACGAGTCATAGCCATGCCTTCTCTAAGAAGAAGAATGAGAGGGGGTATAATTGACACAACAGAAGCCCAAATGCCTGAGGGTCTTATCACAGCAACCAGTGCACAACCACAATCATTTACAGTGGACTGGAGAACAGAGACTCAGACCTGCATTTCCTAAGCTACCTTTAGAGTCTTGGCTTGTCTAGCCATGCTCAGACACCAAGATCCTGCAGCGATTTATTACAATCAAAAAGCAACATTGCACCTTTTTTTATTACTTCTTCAATGCTTGCATCCCCATCCCCACTCAGACCCATCTATGAAAAGTACTGTTAGCTCAATAGATCAATGTGTTTTTATTTTCTTCACCCTGCACCACCCCTCCTCGCAGCCACCTCCTCTAACAATGCGTGGACAGTATTGAGTATAGGGAAAAAAAACTGAATTACTTTATCTTTCTTCCCAAGGGAGGCCTGTGCAAGAAAAGTTGATTTGCAGCTGCACAATAGCAGTCCTTATCCTCTCATCTTCACCTTTCGCTCAGTCCAGAATGAAGAAGCCAATCATAAAGGCAGCCGAAGGAAGAATAGAAAGAAGATGAAGACAAAAAAAAAAAAACAATTACGATTTTGCTGAAATGAGGGTGAGGGGGTCACGGAAGAGACTCTGAGAAATAACCAGAGCAAAAGAAACAGAGGAAGAGTGAGAACCTGCAGTCTACTCCCCCCCTCAACCAATCATCATCAACTGCATTTATGTTCAGCCTCCTATCCTATTACACACACACATACTGTGTATAAACACATGCACACACAGTTAGGCAGCCATTAGGCGTGCTCTAATTGCTTCACCGATAGCTGGGACTGTAGGTCAGGAACATATTCATTTAGAACACCGTCGACAGACCTAATTGAGGCCTGCAAAACACCTTGACATATTAGTGTTTGTGAGTGCTCCTATGTGACCCGGTTTGACCAAACTGCAGAATCATGTATGACTGACAATTGCTTGGGTAAGACAAGCTGCAAACAATATCTCAGGACTCTCTCAATCCTCCTCACCTGTACTCTTGTTATCCTCTTTTTAGATACAGCACCCAATCAGGGTAAACATTTTTTTAACTGTCTGTTAAATGTTTTCATCTGTTCTGAAAGCTTGATAATGCATTACCTGGCAAAATTGCAACCATATACAGTATTCTATGCGCATTACATTTACATTTGCGGCATTTGGCAGACGCCCTTATCCAGAGCGACGTACAAGAGTGCATTACAACATCTTAGGCAAATTACTGTCCAAATATTTTTTTTTACTTCCTGATCTGAATATTTTCATTGGCTTAGACAGACCAGGAGTGAAGATTAGGGAAGATTAAGGGAAGTGGGTTAACAGTAAACCATATGATAAATAATTTTCCAAATATTTTGCTTGTTATAAACGTTTTTCTCAACTGTGAAACTGTTTACCATTTTTACAGATGTACTGCAACGAATCATTCGCTCTCTCTTTCTCTGTGTTTTGCATTCATTCTAGATAACTGAAAGCAGATGAGCATGAAAGTGCTTTTAGAAAGAAGAAGGTGTTCTGTATTTGTGTAATAAATCAGGGTTTTTTTTTCTCACACCACTGGTCATTAGCCTGCTCCCTGCTCTTGACTAATCAATGGGAATAATTGATTCATTGATGGCTCTGGAGAGGATGTCTGCTGAACTCCTTCTGCGCCAAGATCAGCAATCATTTGGCCTGGCGAGACAAAATGGAGGCATATGGATCCACCTGCTCGATTAGATTAGCTCCCTTCTTTCCGCAGGTGACCCCAAGCTGTCAGAGTGCCTGGGCATTACAAATGTACGCCACTCACCCTAGCCTCGACTAAACAGTGTTTGACTTTGCTTCATTTGGATTAATTGAGTTCATTTCACAATTAACCTCGACCAGGATAAAAGCCGACCTCTGATATTGATCATGCTCAACATGTTCAAAAGTACAGGATCTGGCTCATCTCTCATCTCGCATGTCCAATGCACTCAAATTCATGTGCACGACCTTCATGATATTCTGAAGATCTGAGAAACTCTAAGAAATAACCAGTATCAAGTACACTATAGTCTTTAATGTATATATGAATTGTTCGTTGAGTCCTTTCCAAAACTGTTATAACACTGAACCCAGTTCAATTACATCACAAAGTATTTATCTAGTATCTAAAGTATCTAAAGTATCTAAGAATTATACATAAAAAAAAAATAATTCTAAGTCAGTTGTAAATATTCTATTTAGTACTTAAGCTTATCATTCTGCCATCCAGGAATTATTCAGTAACTGCATTGTGAGGACAGGCATGTGCACTCTTGGAGAATTCTGTAGAAAACCGATAAGTCATCCCTTCCATTTGTGTTTTATTTAGTATAATTTGGAAAATGAGAATGTATGTCCTGGAGCATGCTGGGAGTTACATTTAAAAGTGTTAATAAGAAAAAGCTATATTTAAATAAATAGAAGTGCAATTGTAGTCTTCGAAGAGGTTTACAGCACACTTTGAAAAAAATAATAAGCAGCTCAGTTAGGGGTTAAATTAACTGAAATGGTATGAGGAGTACAACAGTCTCAACTGTGTGTGTGTGTGTGTGTGTGTGTGTGTGTGTGTGTGTGTGTGTGTGTGTGTACCCCTTAGCCTTTATTTTTGGATATATTTATGGGTCTCTCATCATTAGACTTCAGTAGCTGCTTGTTGAACTCAAAATGACAGCAAATTAAAATTTCCATTTAAAACAGAATCACACCATGGTACCTCGAATTCAAGATTTGTTTCCGTAAGACAAAGAGTTGTTATTATTTCTCTAGGGGTCAGGAGTAAAATTCAAGGTGTCGCATCTTTCTGCATATAATTTCCCCTCCTCCAGACAGGCTCTGAGACGATAACTATAGGCGACAGTTATGAATATTACCCAATCAAATGAAAGAATAATGGAATATTGAATGGAGCATTAATAAACACAGGCTTCTGCTATTGATCCTTTCACGTACAGCATCCTGTATGATTGCTTGACTGTTCCTCTGTAATGAAAACAGAATAACGAGGCGAGATGTAATGCATCCAGCACCATATTTGCTGACTCAAGTCATCTGCTCCTAATTAAGTTGAAGAAACCAGCACTTGACCATTTGGCTGTATGGACCGGATTCATGTGCTCTTCCAGAAAATCAATACATCTGGCTGCTACATTTTTACATGTACATGGTAGTGTCTCCGGGCCTGAGATCAAAGCGGTAAAAGAGAGCCACATGAAGCGCTGTTATTACATAAACAAGACATTTTATTTTTATCTATGCAATGAATATTTTAACCCAAAAGTATCCACTCACCAACTAAATTAGAAAAAACGAAAAAAAAAATTTCTGGTCACAACATATACCACTTAACTAATAATCTATAAATCTTAACTATAAATCTCCTATCCATAACAATAATAAACCAGCAAGATTAACAGTTTATTAATATCACAGTGCTGTTTTCATTTTGTGGTTTCAATTTAACCACAAAAACAATAAAGCCCCAACAGTGTGTTTATTAGCTTAGAGAGCTAAATGTCACCTCGTGGTTTATACAGGTTTTTAAATTAACCTCAAACAAAGCTTAGGTCCTTTTACCAATTAGTGTGGTCTCTGCTGAATTTTATCTCTGCAGATTTTATATAGATTTTAATAGTTAGATTTATATATATATATATATATATATATATATATATATATATATATATATATATATATATATATATATATATATATATATATAAAGAAGGTTGATTTTAAAATAAGCCAAGCTAGTTGCCTTTGTTGATCATCAATCACTGAAATTAATCAAAATTCTTACCACAGTGCCAGTTTGCGCCTCTGCACACTGACATTTCAGTGCACAAGATGTTATATTGTAAATTACAGCACATAATTGCAGACTGTAGAGAAATTTCAACCTCTCTACTCTGAGTGACGTGCACGCACAGATGGCCTTCCAATGTCAGAGAGTAGACTTACAATTATTTTGGGCTCCCATGTCAATTTCACTTGCATTTATTTTACAAACAGCTATTTGAATATGTCATATGCCATATTTTATTTCTTGGGCAAGGCTTGTAATCATGTCTCTTCTGTTCTGGCAGAACAGAAGATGCCCTCCATATGGGACTGGCAGGGTGGACAGGCATCACCCCATTCTCAGCAGGTAAATGTTAGCTGTCTAGGTTCCTGTTGCTAATTAGAGATCTCTGCCTGTCACCCAAATGCCTTCAGGAAGATTCACATTAATGCACTCGACAACCCCTCACACACCCACATGTACATCAGGTAAGCCAAAATGAGACAGCTGGGTGAGGTTGGTGATTAAGAAATGGGTCATGTTCATGCTCAGTGAATTGTGGTCAGTGTTTGGGCATATTGGTGTAAGGATGATATTTTTTATTCTTATTGAGCACAGTAGAAAAGACAAACTTTGTCAGCCCATTAACACATTTGTTGTTGGTACATGCACAATATAGTAATGTTTTAACATATAAACATTTCTATTATATCCAGGCATGAATTAAGGCTAAATTTGACCTAATCTTGACTTAGACTAGAACATGTTCAGCCTAAGAATAAATATTATGTTTGAGAAATAATGACCGGTGGTTTTCCAAACATAGCTCCTGAGCATGACTTAGGCAGTGTTTGTCACAGGGTAGATAAATGTCTTCTAAAAGGTAGCGATCTAGTCTGATGCATTTGTTTCTAATATAATTTGACTTGTCTTGCTGTGCCAACAAGGTGATTTCAAATTTTTTCACATGCCAGGCACAGATTTTAGCTCGTTCTAGGGATCCCCAGACATTTCCAAGCCAACTGTGAGATATAATCGCTCCAGCGGGGCTCCATCCAGTAAGACGTGCTTCATATGGCTCTAGCGGGAACCATCCAGGGGACATCCATCTCGGTTTTGGACAAGCAGTAGCTTTATTGTGAGGTTCTCAGAAATTGCTGGGTTCCTCAGCTCAGTTCTTAAAAAAAGTTAAATATATGAATTAGATAATTGTGTCATCCTGGATAAGGGTATCTACCAAAGGCCAATTTTAAATGTAGATTCTCCAGTTACTGAGCTCCTGCTTCAGCACCACAGGCTTGTACAGTGACTGCAACACTGCAGCTGCTTCTGGCAAAATCCATTTGTCAATCTCACACTATATTATTATACAAATGTACTGTGTATAATTACAGTCATTTTTTAAATACAATCTCATTTATCACACTTTCTGTACATTAGTTGCACAGATCTCTTTTTGTTGAAGAGTAAATCGGTTGTAGGAATCAGATACATATTCACTCATTTTTCTAATTTTAGTGTCACTCCTCTACCTCAAGATATTCTTGTTATCTCATTATCACGCAATATGGTGGCTAGACGCAGCGTAGCTGACAATGCTCTGCTGGTTTACAATTGGTCGGGGCTGAGAAATTCATGAGACTGACACACACATCATAGCTATACTCATAGATAATAATGTGGAATGAAACGGCAGTATCAGCATCCCTCTAAGACATTATATCACTACAGTGTAGTCATACTGCCTCAGGAAGGGTATTGCTAAATCAGGTTTGTCAAAATGAGTCAGGTTAACCATCTTTGACTACTAGTTACTCTTATATTGTAAAGCAAAACCAGGAATTTGGTCATAGCAAATCAACTAAAACATTAGGATATTTTCATTAAATATGAGTCTCATTAGTTTATAAAATATAAAAGATTTTTACTACATATACTTCATAGTTTTATATTGGACAGCAGCTACACTAATTCCTCTCCACTGCTTCTCTTTTTCTACCCAACCTGAGGCATCCCGAGGTTGTGCCAGCTCCAATTGTGTGCCACCCCATGAAGATTATGGACCTTCAAAGAGTAGAAGCCGACCCCGCAAACCACCCGAACCATCTAGAGATGTACCAGCACCATTTGGATCCCACTTCATGTAGAGTTTGGACATTGGACTCTACCAGAGCTGCACAGGTTGTTGCTGGGATCCTCTTCCACTCGTCTATAATGACATCATGGAGTTGCTGGATGTTGCTGACAACTCTTCTCCACCTTCCATTAAAGGATGCCCCACAGGTGCGCAATAGGTTTCAGGTCTGAAGACATGCTTGGCCACTCCATCACTTTCAACTTTCACAGCAAGGCAGTTGTCATCTTGGTGGTGTGTTTGGGGTCATTTTCATGTTGGAATATCAGCCTAGATTCTGAAGGGATGGCATCATGTCCTTCTTTAGAATGTCACAGTACATGTTGGAATCCATGTTTCCCTCAATAAAATACAGCTCCCCAGTATCAGCAGCACTCATGAAGCCCCAGACCATGATGATACCACCACCATTCTTGGCTGTAGGCAAGACACAATTTACTCCTCACCAGGGCATTGCTACACATGCTGGACACCATCTGAGACAGTTTATCTTAGTCTCATCATACCACATAACATGGTTCCAGTAATTCATGCTCTTGGACAGGTTGTCTTCAGTAAACTGTTTGCAGGCTTTTTTGTGATCCAGCTTCAGAAAAAGCTTCCTTCCGTGATGACGGCCATGCAAACCGACTTGTTGCAGTGTGCGGTGTTTGGTCTGAGCACTGACAAGTCGACCTTCTGCTTCTGCAACCTCTAAAGCAATGCTGGCAGCACTTTTTAGTTTGTTTTTTAAAGCAGCTTCTGCACCTGATACACAGCACAAGGATTCAACTTCTTTGATCAACCCATGTGAGGCTTGTTCCGAGTAAAACCTGTCTTGGAAAACCTCTGTATTATCCTGGCCTCTGTACTGTATCTCAGTTTCAGGGTGTTACCAATCTTCTTATTGCCTCGACCATTTTCGTGGAGAGCAGTGATTCTAATTCCCAAGAAATTCTTTGCCATGAGGTGCCACGGTGAACATCCAGTGGTCAGTATGACCACTCTAATACAAAATACTCAAATTTGTATGGATCTTCCTAACATTGCTGGGATATGTAAAGAAAATAATTTCACTGTTCTGTAATGTATAGGTAACAAATAATAGTCTATTCTATATTAAATGTAAAGCACACACATGCATATACACACACACATACATACACATCTGTGTTACCCACATGGGTTCTAACAAATATAAATTATTTAATTACATTTTTCCCTCTATTTTATTTTATCAATTTAATTTGTGCCAATTTATTCAATATAATAAAAAGTGTATTGCATTAATTTTATTTATTCAATTTTATTTTTATAAAATATTATATTATATATTGTTTAAACAAGCAGGCATTTTATTTACAATTGTTTTTAAAATGTAAACCAAATGTTCAAATGTTGATGATCACAAATGTCAATAATAATAAACTGTGTTAATAAAAATTTCTTCCCCTTAACCGTAACAAAATTGAACCAAACTATGACTTAAAAACCGAGGTACGTACTGAATCGTGAATTTATATACCAATACACCTCTAATATATATATCAAGTTTCCTTTCGCTAAATACCACTGGTTCCCAGTTTTACAACAAAGTTAATGATTAACTATACTATACTATATACTATAACTATAAACAAGATTATCAGAGTTTCATACAATATAATCTGCTAATGCTTTGTATAGTTTCCCAGAATACAACTCAGGCTCCTGTATCGAATTGTAATATTGGTTTCAACACAATATTTTTATTGCAGACATGACAGAAATTCCTTCATGCAGTTTTTTCTTTTTTCTAATAATTTATTGAGCATTAAAGTTGTTTTTAATGATTACAAAGCTAGGGAACAGTGAGAGTCATATCTTTATAAGATACAGCATAAAAATGTTGAAATGCAGTTTATGATCACTAATGTTCTCATGATCTAGAATGAGAAAATGCAGTGTTTTACTGTAGTGGGATTCTTTAAATAAATAAACAGATAAATAAATAAAAAACGGTGCACAAACATTCCCAGGTAGCTGTTGTGTATTCTTCGTGAAGTGCCAAGAAGCACCACCTTGTCCCTCTTGGTGAGCCATTATTCTGTGCATTATGCCCTCAGAGATGGTTTATTGACGTTATATAGCATTCAGTAATGTGGGGAAATTCACCAGGCAATAAACATTTGAGAGATGAATCTCATTTAAGAGACTGATACTGATGATGTAATCAACATGCAATTTACTAATAGAACGGGAGCCAATAACTCACTGCTACGTTTTTATGGGTTCGGAAATGTGACATAGTCTAAATGCCTGCCTTTTATAAAGAACCACCCGGGCCCTAATAAATTACAAACTTCTATGTGTGTGTGTGTGTGTGTGTGTGTGTGTGTGTGTGTGTGTGTGTGTGTGTGTGTGTGTGGGTGTGAGAGAGTTATAAAATATGCATACACAGTCACAAAATTAGACACTATGTCAAAATGTGCACACCAACAAATACATTGCTCTGTTTGTGCTTATCCCTTTCTTACATAGAATCTAGTTGATAAATACAATCAGGAAGATATTCTGGAAGAATTGTAGATGATGCTGGCGCATTCAGCATTTGACAGGATGCTATACTTTTGACATGAAGCAGGTAATCAACTTAGCTCCCAATCTGCTTCCCGAACTGTTCTGTATGGGATTTTTTTACTGAGCATATGCTCTTGCAATGCAATAAGTCTGTGAATAGTTATTGCAATAAGAAATATGGCTCACACTTACTATTCCATGCAAGACTTTTAGACCTTGCAATGATTCAATAATGGATTATATATATTGTATATGCTAAATAGTGCTGGTTATTATATGACAGTGATGTCTGTGCTATAACGTCCCAAGGAGGCAGTAGACAGGAGAGAGAAGATAATGCCATTTATGCTAATGTTTTCTCAACATGCTGCATTAGCTGTCCCCGTGCTTGCAAACCATTGCACCGAGCACAGCCTTGCACTTAACACATTAATTGCTCTTCCATTTTCCAGTGCCTTACTAAATTGTTCCCTGAGTGTGGTCACTGACATCTTGACCTTTTGTAAATTTTGCAGTGATTTACTGGGATCGTTCTGAGGTCTTCTCTCCCCTGTAACAGCACAGGACTATGACCTGCTCTCATGAATATTTCACATGCCCAATTAAACCCGCACTTAGCCTGGCGTTATGGAGAACATGCCAAGCCAGATGACACAGGAACCGTCGGCATCTATGTGCGATCATCGTCCTTACGGCCGCAAAGATGTATTCTGATGTTTGCTAATCCTCACAGCGCTCATATCATCCAGGAAGGTGATATGATAGAAATGCTAAGCAGAGACTGCTGAACCTTTCCGCTCGTTACAGAACATGACATTCGCATTTCTCCGCCACCCGTTTTCATTGTGTGCAAGATGAAAAGAATTATTCATCTGGTAATGCAATTTAAATTCAAATCAGCACTGATTTCCAAAACCATACACCTATATTTGACACTTTTCCGAAAGTTTTGGTGCCCTTGCTTGTCTTTGCATTTCCTTTTTGCTGGGTTTGTTTTGTGCATGTATCTCTTTGGTTTGTTGTCCGGCTCTTTTCTTCCATCTGAGAGATCAGAAGCAATGAATTAAACAGCAGGATGTCTCAGTGCAGGACAATGTCTGAATAATTGAAGTGTCAGGTTGGGTGAATAAAACAGAATGTATTTGAAAGCTACCCACTAGTAAAATTTAGTACAATTATATTTAATGGAATAAACGCATGGAATTCTACACAATGCTCTCCAGGTAAGATCTAATATGGAGAATGCTGGTGCAACACTGGATTATATGTAAAGAAAAGAAGGCCAGTGTGTTAAACATATAGGTCTAGAATGCTATATTGTTGCCCTCTTTCTCGTTCTGAAGGGTCAAAACCATCTACTGCAGTTGTGCGCCAAGCTTTGCTTTACCACAGTAACTGCAGGGAGCTTTTCAAATAGAACACACACACTTATACACAGACTTGTTTTGAACTCACGTTTCTCTTTTCTCTCTTTATGCGCTTGATGTTATGCTGATGAGAGCCGGCTGCCCGCGGGAGCCTCGGCTGGCCTGTTTGAGCAAATTTCTCCTGTGAGGGTCATTGAAAATTTGATTCAGAGTTCCCAGGGGAAAGAAGAGAGGGGAGAGAGGCTGGCCCTGGCCCAGGTTACTGCCACACTTGCAGTGAAGGAGGGAGGTGTGTTTGCGACCCATTGTGCAAAGCAATATCCTCACCTCCTGTTAGGCTAAGCAATATCCTCACCAGCAAAACAACTCAAGCACAGACAAGCCCATCAGCACCACTTGGGCTCAAGGCCTGCTTTGCTTTGAGCAATTACTACATTTTTAGCAGATGGTCATGAATGTGCCTCTGTCGAGTGGTTCTGCAATCTGTAGTGAATCAGAGAGTAACTGTAACAATAGATAGATCGAGTATTTAGGTTGAATTAAGGTTTAGGTCTTAGCAAAGTATAGGTCTTAGCATATATCATATGTTAACATCTCTAATTTAAGAAGACATAAACATACTGGCCCAATAATGACACAGAAATCGTTGTACTGTTCTCTAAACCTGCTTTGACATCCACCAGCAAAAATTATGGTACGGTAAACGACCTTTTTCTTTTATGCAGTGTAGAACTGTCAATCTGCCTAAATATGTCTAAACAATCTAAACACTAAGCTAGCTAAATCTGAATCATGAACATTGTTCGGATAATGCTGTTTTACCCTTAAGTATTTTAGTATAAATGTATACGTCTTTAAATAGCATTTTCTCCCTTATCGTTTTTCTGGCAAAGCACCCTTTAAAATGCTAGGACTTCTGTTTTATGTGCAAACGTAGACAGAAAATAGTAATAATAATGTTTCTGAGTATGTGTAACTCTTGTATTAAATGGTGTTCCAAAAGTTTCCATATAGAATAAATGTACTCTTTTAAGCAAAAAAATTATAAATTATCCTTAGTCCCTGACTGAATGCAAATGATCCAAGCATGCACTGAATTTAGTGTCAGTCTGTTACCTGCATTTTCCCTCATCAGTAATATCTTCAGAGACCAATGTCCCTTTCTTTCTTTCTGCACTTAATCTTCTGGGCTCATTCTGCGGGTAGCATTGGAAGAGATTGATGGTGGTGATAAAAGCAGTGACTTTGTGGGTGTGTTAATTATTATTCATGTAATCACACAGAACATGGGCAGAACAGGATTTACAGCAGCAAGGCATGGCAGAGGATCTGAAACTAGGGTAATTTGTGATTGCACCCTCCTCTCCCACAGTATTTCACTCCTCCTCGCTACACCCATGAAAGGCCTGTGTCTGTCAAACTTAGGAAAGGCTTAGGAAAGGCAACCTAGACCACTCTCTATCTCGCTCTCTCTCTCTTGCTCCCTCTCTGTCTATCTGTATCTCTTGCTCTATTATCAGCAAAGTGTTAAGAGCTCAGGAGGGTGAGATGAGGTTAGTATGAACCTAGATTGTCACACTGGTCAGTCTTGACTCATGAATTCTGCTCACGAACTCTGTCCGGCAACAAAGGTCCACCAGGGACGGTGCGTGAGTCAGACACAGTCTGGATGTCACTAATGGATTCTTTTGATCCAGATCCTCACTGTTGATGAAAGCTGTCCTCATCAGACTTGCGTATCCCTCTCATCCTATCCACACACATCTGCCACTTCTCCATCTGTTTTCACTGACCTTCGCACAAGAGGAGAGAAGAATTTCATCTTACATCCATGATGTTAATCTTTATAATGTACTTTTTGGTCCTGTTTTTAACCCTCTATACTACACACTAGATTCCACCTTCTTTACCACTACAGAACTGGTGCCCTCTTGTGGATGCTGTAGGTCATCAGTATAAACTACCATCATCAACTTCCAGAGAACTAACCTGATGGTCAAATGAACAAGAAACAAGATGGCTTCATTCTTTCTGAAATATATTTTAAGCCCTGGGCTATGAGTTCACTCTACCTCCAAGGATTACAAAAACTTTTAACACCAGATACTCAGCCAGACAAGTAAGCAAAGTGTTAAAAAAATAATGTAAACCAGTCACATGCTAAACCATATTCATCCTTAAAAATGCTCTGGTCTTTGACAGCCTCCACATCTGTGAAAAGCAAAGATGGCAAGAAAAGCGAATAGAACAGGTAGAGGAGGAAAGGGGGTTGAATTCTGAGAGGGCAAAAAAGGAAGGAGACTTGTGATCTAGAAAGAGAGAACAAGATTGAATCAAATAATAAAGAAGATGAAAGATAACGTAAAAGATCAAGGAGATAGAGGAGCGAACTGATGAAGATGTGATGAAGCTAGGGGTTATATAGCAAAGTGTGATGGACACGATCTCATTAGAATGGGCATGTGTGGCTTTAATTTCCTGAACATGTTCCACCTTTATTAGCATCAGGAGCAGCACACAGTCAATTGCATTAAGACTTCGATCACACTCTAATGACAAACATCAAGCACAGGCATTGTTCTGCATGAGATCACTGGGACCATTAGATAGGCAAATTACATTATTTGTAAAATACCTAAAACCCTAAAAAAAAGCCTCAGTATCAGTCTTTCCAGGTCTAGGCATTATAACTTCATTATACTCTCACAATCAAATGTACTTAAATGTGTTTCTTAGAGTACAGACTTTTTTTTTGTACATATTAAGAGTATGTCCTTTGTATCTGGGAAAGTGATGTAAAACTCAAAGGCAATAATAGAGCATGTATTTGATGTCATATTTATATTGTTTTTATTTTTGCTAATTTGACTTTTCTTCCAAAACCATTTTTTTTTTCATTACATTTGTTTATTGCTTCTTACTTGGTGTGGTAAAATATACTATTCAAAATAGGCCAACGGTGAACTATTTGGGGTCCCCAAAATAAAGTTTTTTGTTCATGCTCAGTTTCAGGAAGGGAAATGAATGGACATGGTGTAGAGTCAAAATAAAGAATTTTAACCCACAATAAGGTAAGTGCATCCAAACTTTTTACATTATACTGAGATCAAATTTTGTTTGTTGGCTGCTAACAATTGTCAGCATGTGTGTTAGTGTAACCTAACTAGAAATAACATCGGGCCTGTTACATCGTGCTGTACCAAAATCAAACGCTTAATCCATATGTACTGTGGATTAAGTGTTCAACATTACTGTAGAACAGCTATTTGAGTAGCACATAAAGCATTTTTTGGTGTGCCACTGGGAATCCCACAAACATCACCTGTGGCCTTATTTACCTAAAATTTTCTTTTCTTTTTACATTTAGGAGTTCTAAATTTTTTCAATCTTAAAACTGTAACCCATAATTATAAATAAAGTATTATAAAGAATAATCTAACAGCTAGCTAGGTCACAAAAACAGGACTAAATTCAAATATACAAAATCCACATACAAACACTTTTGCCAACTTCCTGTTTTGTATTGTTTTAAGATTTATAATCACACCCTTGATTTCACCCAAATGAGGATAGGTTCCCTTTTGATTCTGATTCCTCTCAAGGTTTCTTCCTCATTCATCTAGGGAGTTTTATCTTGCCACAGTCGCCCCAGGCTTGCTCCTCAGGGACAAATACACATAATTCACTTTAATTCTTAAGTTCTGTAAAGCTGCTTTCTTTGAGACAATGTCCATTGTGAAAAGCGCTATAGAAATAAACTTGAACTTGAACTTCCAAACTCCAAAAGCACCCCCACCACTACCACCAACGCTACCACAACACCCACAGACATATTCAAACTCACTGGCACAATTTATGATTTTGCATTTTGCATAGTGCAGTGAAGCAGAATTATGCTCTGTAGTTGGCTTTAATTGTGAAGATGTGCCAAATATTACCTTGTCGTTGCGTGAATGTGTCGAGATATAAACAAGAAATATGTACTGCATACCACGAGATATGCAATGGTATATTTCTTTTGGTTTTAGTAGCACATATGGGGTTTATATTCCTAACAGCTGTGTACAGTTGTAGCACTGGTGTAAAGTATTTGATGCTGATTATTGAACCAGTTAAATTGACATGAGATGCGTCACTTCTGTTATTTATGCACTTGTCACCTGTTTTATTACCTACTTACTGAATGTCAAAAGAGAAAGCAGACCATTTCTGTAATATTTTAATTGGTGTGAATAGGAGGTTGGTGGATTTAGTTGGATTTGGTTGTTGTCTTTGGGTCAAGACATTGCATATTGAGATGTAAATTAATAAATAATAAGCTAAGGCTTCCACTAGCACAACTAAGGATATGTAGCAGTAGTGTATCCAGTAGTAACAAAGATTAGTAATATATGATTAGCTATAAATTTCACTTCTTTCTTACAATATGATGAAAATGTATCAAGCACTATATAAGAACTGCTACACAAAGCTTCAGACTTCTATCCCAACAAAGTGTTTCCCCAGACTGCTTCAGGTTACTGTCTGTGTGGAGTTTTACTTTTTTCCCTTCTCCGAAAAGCATGCCAATAGGCATATTAACTTTACACTTTCCCGAGGTGTGCATGGTAAGGGTCATGGAATGGATTCCTCCAGGAAGTAAACAAAAGAAGCCTTAAGGGATTTGTATAGTTGTGTGGTTTTGGTCAGAAATTAAGCATTTTTTTCTCCATTCCACCATTTCCATGTACTATCAAGATTCCATCTACTGTCTAGACAGCCATGATTCATCACATGAAAGATGACTGTGTCTTGGACCTGACAGACCTGGAAGAACCTTGAGATGTCCTGCCTATCTGCTACCCTATGTAAATGGCACATGCGAACGAGGACCGTATAGGCACGAAGCTGTTCTGCCGGAACTATCTCATTGAGATGTAGACTGCCTGTTAAATCTACATGCTTTACAGCAGTTGTCAGCTGAGTTGATGGCTATGCATTTTCTTTTGCAGGTGTAAGAAGATATAAAGCTCGAATTCCACATATTTAATAATACAGACCACAAATCATCAGCAAATGTCCCAGGCACCAACGTAAATTTGGGTGTTGGGAAGTGAGTGGCAGTCACTGGAACAATTTGATTTCCAATGCATTGCCTTTTCAAAGATGGAATCATAAAAGCATTCATATGGATGTTCAGCTGTCAGGCATTGAACCAGACTACAAAGCCCAATCTTTTACAAAGTCTCAAAGCAAATGATTTATGTTCTGTAAAATCAGCAGTGCATTTGCACAACTTGATTTTTTTTTCCCTCACAAGCTGCTGCACTAAACTTCTACCTTTGCTCTTTTTCAGTGATGGCTCCTCGTACAGTAAAATAAAGAGATCAGCAAAGAGGTATTCTGACAGCATCTTTGCAAATGGAAGTGAAACTGAAAGAAAAGAGAGAAGAGTTTTTCAAAATGATTTTGGGCGAGAGGAAGGTGCTCCCACGGGACACCTGTCAACTCCTAGCTCGCCCTTCGCTGATGAAGCACAAGCATAAAGCCTTCATAAAGTCTTCATAAATATGCATTACCTCAGCTATAGCTTTAACTAGTGAAGGAAAAAAAAAACGACAGTCATTGTGAAACACTTATAGCAAAGCAGCTGCACCTAAGGCTTGAAGACGGTTCCTGAAATCTTAAGATGCTTTTTCAATATAAATTAAATGACCATTAGTGTGACTTAATTATTTCAGATCCACTCATCAGTGCTAAGGGTATATGTTTTGACCATGGCTCACATTTTAGGACATTTTCATAAATCCTGCTGTAGCCTCTGCATATAAACATATGTTGAAACAGGCCACACAGTGAGAATGTGTAATTGGAATAATTTTGACCCACTAGGACAGCTGACAAACCTGACATTGAGCAGCCATCTCACACAGCATGGTCAGGGGTCATGTCCAAGGCCAAAGTCTGGCAGTAGTTGGCTGACCAGTGTCTTCAGCACTGCATTTTTATTATGGCTTTGGTCTTTTCCATAGGGACAGTGCCATGTTTTATGGATGTCTTAGCCAATCTCATGACCTAACCGGCTGGAAAACTGTTTGTGTTTGCTTAACAACAGTGATGGTCCAGGCAGAGATCTCAAATGTCTTATAATAATATTAAGGAATCATACAGTATTGCATAATATAAAGTCAGAAACACATTGTGAATGTGTGAATTTCTTTCGACTTCTCCCGCTAAGGGTCGCCACAGCAGACTATCCGCATGTTTGATTCGGCACTTGTTTTTATGCTGGATGCCCTTCCTCACACAACCCTCCCCATTTATCTGGGCTTGGGACCAGCACTAAGTCTTGTGCAACCCTAATGGCTGGGGTTGGTTCCCTGACCGGGGATCGAACCCGGGCCGTATCGGCGAGAGCGCCGCATCCTAACCACTAGACCACCAGGGAACCTGTGAATCGTGTGAATATTTACACTTTTTCTCATGTTATGTTCAACACATTTTCTTTATGTTTTTATTTTCACAATTAAATGATTGAATTTTCATGTGATTACATTCTTGTTCATAGAATGTTAAAATTTACTATTTGAATAGACATGTGCAGTGCTTTTTCATGCCTAGATCACATAATCACACATGAAAAGTGTGTGATCTTTCTGGAAGTTCCTGAAAAGTGCACTGACTTGTAAAGTGTATATGATTCACAAAACACCCACGCACACAAATCCAAAAATCTTATCTGAAATGAGAGTAAAGATAGAGAATCACTTGACTTATCATCTAAGCAAAAGCCAAGCTAATTACAGATAGATAAAAAGTAACTATTTCTCTCTCTCTCTCTCTCTCTCTCTCTCTCTCTCTCTCTCTCTCTCGCTCTCGCTCTACAGCTGCTGGAAAACCACTCAGGAACATAGCAAAGCAGTGTGACTATAACGAGGAGGTCTTCAGAGGTCTCTGCCATGTTTGGACACCTGTTTGCATTTGGATTTGCCCAACTCAAAAAACCAAACCCGTTATACATGACCACCCGCACGACCACCAACATCAGGTTGTACAAAAGCGAGAGTGAGATCACCACCTGTGTTTGTGTGAGTACACTGACACTGAGACATGATAATTACCTTTCTGTGATAAATCTAACAAAATCAAGATGCCATAATGACCCTTCATCAAAGTTACGTATTAAGTGCAGATTCAAGGTACACGGAATGACTTGAACAAAGCGTGTCTGATTCAAAGCCTGTGGTGATTAAGTGCTATTGTTAAATCAGATCCAGCCTCGTGGACATAAGGTATCACCCACTACTACATTATTTACATGTCCTCTGCCTACAACTCTCCCTGAATTACACTCATATGTACATGTAATGTACATCAAGCATACCCTATACCGCAAATAAATAACAGCAAGTAGAAATATATGAATTTAGTATTCTCTACCATAATGTTATAATGAACTGAACATATGATTGTTTAAACATGTTCAAGCTACTGGTACTCATTTCAAATTAGAAAATGTTCAACTAACAGATAATGTTGCTAATTGTAGCTAATTATTTTTAGAAAGAGGCAAAATGAACTGCAAGTAATAATAATAATAATATCCAGAAATAGATTTATGATGATCGTCTACTTGATCTTTTTTAACCTTATGATATGAAATTGATTTAATTATATTGAAGATATTTATCCTTGCTAAGATGCCTTTTTTTGCAGTGTAGTCAATGCAGGTACTGAGCCAAAAAAAAGAAGACAATTTGGCAGAATCCAAGGTGGGACATTAATCAAAAGGGGACATACATATTCCAGTGAAGCTGAGGTAGCTGAAAGTACATTTTTTTCAAATATATTTTTTCCCCAAAAATCTTCACAATAAAAAAAGGCACCATAAAAATGAGCACCTGTTAAGACAGTTCAGAGGATCTA
Organism: Silurus meridionalis; assembly: GCF_014805685.1. Taxonomy (NCBI): domain Eukaryota; kingdom Metazoa; phylum Chordata; class Actinopteri; order Siluriformes; family Siluridae; genus Silurus; species Silurus meridionalis. Next base: position 16,330,215 of record NC_060906.1, read on the forward strand.
ATGTTAAATAATTGTCTTTTACATTCTTTTTTTTAATTGGAAATGAATGGTTTTTTTTATTTGATCCGGTTGCTTCCCATAGTTTTTATTGCTATTGCTTATACTTGTGTATCTGCTATTCCGTACATAAACAAAGTTACAAACACTTCAACCAGATATGTGTGACAGTAAGTACATTCCAAAAATAAAACTGTTCATGGTTTCTGCATATTCATTTCATGACCAGATTTGATTGTGTGCTCGGTTGATGAATAAGCGCCATTACTAGAAATCTTTTGGCTTAGACACTGATGTGATGCTCGTTTTCTCAGAAAAAATGAACATGCCATGTGTGTGTGTGTGTGTGTGTGTGTGTGTGTGTGTGTGTGTGTGTGTGTGTGAAGGAAAAGTCCACAAATCACCCATACTCCCATGAGACATCTCTTTCTTATTGTCAAAAATCCTTCACTAACCTGCTTTGTCAGTTATTGGTTTGTTTATACCATTCTCTTCTACAGATGTGTAGAATGTTTAACTAGATTAGCTGGTTCTTCAATGTTGTCAAACACACTTTGCCTCTCAATGTCATTGCTGTCTCTAGGCCAGTCATCTGTGATTAAACGTCTCTACCAGTGATCTGTAGGGGCGACAAACACAAAAGCCTATAGTTCATTTTTACGACTTGGTCCAGCTCCTATTCACAAGTCAATGAAGTTGAATGAAATAAATATCCTTAGACTGGGAACTGCCATTCTTGTTATTTAACATCATTCATTCAATCAATCTCATATTACATGAGGCCCAACTCAATATCAGCCACACAAAAAAATTAACTTGACGATTGATCCATTTTAAAGCAGCTAAATTAAATCTGTATCTGATCTTTGAGGCAGCTCTGCCTATGTCTGATAAGCAAGAGTCTCTCTACCTTTATCTATCTTTACCTTCAGCCTGCGTGCTCAGTCATTTTATCATTCTGCATCAGAGAGTGACTTCAGGAGTTTAGTTACTTCAGCTTCACAGGAAATCCTCCAATCTCAGCACTGTTGATGGTGTCCCTAAGTTAAGTGAGACTTTTGATTTGCTACGTGATTCGGGTTTCTCTAACTAGGAGGCTGTAGCCTGAGGCAGGTCCATGATTGCTGAATATGTTTTGGAGATGATGCCAGAAGGTTTTAAGCCTCATGCAGCTAGATGTATATTTGCTGGCATACCGTCAAATAACATACAATCACATGAAAAAGAAAATAAACCCTCTTTGAATCGTTTTTATGTATCAGGGCATAATATAAATCATCTGGCCTCAAGCAGGTCTTAGAATTAAGTAAATATAACCTAAATTAAGGTAAATAAATATAAAGATTAATAACAAAGCGACATATTATACTGTCATCATTTATTTTTTACAAAAATCAGGCTGAAATTGAGAAACCATGTGTGAAAAATTAAGTACACCTCATGAGTCGAAAGCTTGTACCACCTTTAATAGTAATTAACTTGCAGTAATTGTGTTCTGTATGACTTTATCAGTCTCTCAGAAGGAATTTTGGCTCACTCTTCTTTACAGTGTTGCTAAAGATTATTGAGGTTTACAAGCGTTTGTTTATTCACAGCTCTCTGAACGTCCTGCCATAGCATTTCATTGAGGTTTGGATTATGAATGGTCATTGCAACACATTGATTCTGTTTTTTTTTTTCAGCCATTCTGTTGAAGATTATAAGCCACTGTCCTGTTGCATGGCTCAATTTCGGACAAGCCTCAGCTGGCAGATAGAGAGCTGACGCCAAATTCAACTACTTTAAGTTGCCCAGTTATGGTGGCTGCAAAGCAAATCATCACTACTCCACCAACATGCTTTACAGTTGGTATAAGGTCTTTGTGTTGATATGCCGTGTTTGGTTTTCAAATGGACATTATTCCAGAGGTTTCATGGTTTGTTTAGGTCCAACTTTGCAAAGCTAAGCCATGCTACTATTTATTTATTTATTTATTTATTTATTTTAGACAAAAGAGGCTTTGTCCTGGCAACAAACCATACTTAATTAGTGTTCATTCCCTATTTCAAATTTAGTTAGTTTTCTTTCGAAAAACTGTACAAAGTAAAATATATTTTAGTAATTGTGACATTTAATGTACTTTGGGTTTTTCCCAAGTTTGGTCACTGCTACATAGTCCATCAATAATCAGAAATAAACACAACACAATACAAACACACAGATACATAGCTTTTGTTTCATTATACATTTTACATTAAATATTTTATATGGACAAAATGTTGTTCAGCCATATGTAGTTCTTCCCCAAACTGTTATCACAATGCTGGAGGAACACAATTGTATAGTGGTGGCTTTAGATTTTCCATTCACTAAAACTAGGCAACCCAAATATGTTCTAGCATGCACAAGGCCATCTATATGAAGTTATTGTTTACAGGGGTTGATGGTTAAGTGTCCACAGACCTTTCTATGTGATTTTTTAAGGTTAAAATCCTAAGGGAGGTATTGAGGCACTTTTGCTGTATCAATAGAATGCTATATAGTATTTTACTATATATTTGCCTAGTTTGCCATGTGAAGTCTTTAATTTTTGCCATGTGAAGGTTTCAATTTATTAGCATATGTGATGACAGTCTTTCCAATGTTTTAATTGCACTCGTTAGTGATAGTAGGGCTTTTGCGTTCGATTGTTTGAGTATAAGCAATGTTAACAGATTTTTTGAGGTGCATTTTTTCGTTAAGTAAGTTTCAGTGTTTTCATTTTGTGTTTTAACAAATCTCATTTTAGAAAATGTGCCATTAGAAGCTATTTATGCAACAATGAATTGCATTTGAACCTTCAAAAAAAAAAAAAAAAAATACAAACTGAACATTTGTGATCTGATCTTCCCTCAAGGGCCGTAGCATCTGGACAGAAAATATAGTAAACTCTATTAGTTCTTTCCCCAAGTGATTGAGTTACCTAATGTAAAGCGAATCCTTCTAATGGATGCATGACACCAAGCTTTGACCAGGATGTGCTCCCCCCTAAGCAGGGGGAGTGTATGGGTCTGTAAGCAGTAGGTTGTTCAGTAAGTGCACGCTGCATTAAACAAACTTCTGAGAGGAGTTAATGTACATGCCAGCAGCTTATTAGCATGTTGGAGAGTGGCATATAAAATTATCATAAAAGTCTTATAAAATAATGGGTAAATATTAAATGGTTTAGATTACTTCTTGTGTCATTTAGTGTAGAACATTACTGAGACAGGTACACAGAACAGCCTGGGAAGTTAATTACCTGATATAAACCTCAATCATGCACTATAATTTTTATTTAACTTCTGTACATATACACATGATATTAAATAGTTGACAGTATTCAGACTATACAGACTATGATTATGTACGCAGAAACGCAGATACTGGATTCATAAATTTATTTAAATGATAAAACATTGAATATATTGATCAGAAGTTGTCATTCATGCATGAATGAGGGATTTTTACTTCATTGAATTATATATTTCAAGGTACACTTCATGGACAAATGTTTGTGGACACCTGGCCATAACAGACATTGTCTCAAAGCAGCTTTAGAGAAATAGAGAGGACTATACAGTGTATAACCTTCTTCTTTCGGCTGCTCCCTTTAGGGGTCGCCACAGTGGATCATCAGTCTCTATACTACTCTGTCCTATACATCTGCCTTTTTCAAACCAACCACCTGCATGTCCTCCCTCACCACATCTATAAACCTCATCTTTGGTCTTCCTCTTTTCCTCCCTCCTGGTGGTTCCATCCTCAGCATTATCCTACCGATATACCCAATGTCCCTTCCCTGCACATGTCCAAACCATCTCAATCTTGACTCTCTCACCTTGTCTCCAAAACGCCCTTCATGCGCTGTTCCCCTAATAAACTCATCTCCAATCCTGTCCATCGTCGTCACTCCCAACAAAAACCTCAACATCTTCAGCTCTGCTACCTCCAGCTCCACCTCCTGTCTTTTACTCAATGCCACTGTCTCTAAACCATACAACATCGCAGGTCTCACCACAGTCCTATAAAATTTCCCTTTCACTCTTGCAGATACTCTTCTATCACAAATCACTCCTGCCACTCTTCTCCACCCACTCCACCCTGCCTGCACTCTTTTCTTTACTTCTCTAACACAATCTCCATTACTTTGCACTGTTGACCCCAGGTACCTAAACTCATCCACCTTCTCCACCTCTTCTCCCTGCAACCGCACCACTCCACTGCCCTACCTCTCATTCACACACACGTACTCTGTCCTACTCTTACTGACTTTCATCCTCTTCTCTCCAGCATGTACCTCCACCTTTCCAGGCTCTTCTCAACCCGCTCCCTACTCTCACCACAAATAACAATATAATCTGCAAACGTCACACTGTCCTTATACATGTCCTGCACCACCCTCGCATACTTTTCTGACACACCTGACTTTCTCATTCAATACTACAACCCCTCTCTCAGCACCCTGTCGTACGCTTTCTCTAAATCCACAAACATACAACGCAACTCCTTTTGACCTTCTCTATACTTCTCCATCAACTTTCTCAAAGCAATACTGTGTATAACCAAATAGCTGAATTCTCTGTTGCTTTAATAATAGGAAAATCAATTTTTTTCAGCATGTCAGAGTGGACGCTCTGTGTGCTATTAAAGCTCACTTGAATGCTCTTAAGGACAGAGGCTTTGATTCAATGTGGAACTAAAGCATTAGCAACCTTCATTTTCCGCTTCATTAAACCTGATAAGATTTAATATCCATACTGCATTTTCTCCCTTTAACTAGCAATATGTTATTATTTGATTCAGCTCACTTTTAATCAGCAACGCAATTTATTCTCTATTAGAACCTGTGTTTCCCAGATTAGCTGAGCTATTTGTATTATTTGATTGGAAATCATACACGTCCATTTTAAAGCCATTTTAGGGCAATGTGAAGCCTGTATGTGTAAAAAATGTGTAAAATTTTCCCAGTAGTCCTACTACAGAGAAAAAAGCGCATTGACTAGTTTGAAATGTAATTGATTATTTGTGTGTAGTGCATTGGGTGTAGTTATTTATTGAATCTCTGTTGCCTGCTTTGCCAGTCTTGTTCGAACACTAAGGATTCAATCTCTTTCTATTCTATATATAATAAGAATGAAGGCAATAAGGGAAACAAATAAATAAAAGATAGAATGGACATGCTTTAGTTATGGGAGTTGTTTGAAATGTGCTCTACTGAGATGCCGTGCTCTGGGAGGGAGTGAAGATTGTGTTACACTGGAAATGAGTTGAGGAGGGGTGAAGAACACGTGGAGGGGTTTTAACGCCAAACCGAGTTAGGGATAGGGAGCGGTCTGTTGCAGAAAGCGCACAGGATGATGAATTATATATTAAGTTAATCTCAGCATGTCTCAAAGGCCTTGATGGTTGCCTGGGGGAAAATAAGCACAGTGTGGCATCAGTGGACAAGCCTGATGTGTTTCTCTACCTCTGCAAGCACTACTCTACAACTCTGCTACAATGCCTAATAAACACGGCCAATGGTGAAGGACGCATTTACACATTCAGTACAAGGGATGATCAGCTGGGATAGCTCAAACAAATAAAAACACACATACTAAGGCTTCTGCGAGTTTGTTCAATAGGAAACGTAACTGTTTGTGTGTTATATGGAAGATATACTGTATATGTGAATGAATGCAAAGAATTTTAGTATCTTCAATAAGTATATTGATATTTCACATAACATACGGAAGTGTATAATTTCTTAGCAGTAGTGGTGCCTGGGACCACTTCAAGACCAGGTTTTGTATTTTGTATTCACTACTATTCTCACCTCTCCAATACATGCCTGTGATTTACACAATGATTAAAATCCCAATGAGAGGTAAGGGCACCATCATATGGTAGTCACACCAAGCTGTGTGAGTGATATACTATGCAAGAGACGAGCCATGTGGAGCATCTTAACCATGACACATGGGACTCAAGCTGTGTGCCTGTGTGTGCGAGTGAATTTATGACTTGCCATGATGACTGAACACACTTTTTTCGTCCGTCGTCAATCAGAGTGTTTTATGAAAGATATCAGCAGACCGCCACTGTCACAGTAAATTGCCGGGTCAGTGCTCACAGGCTTGATGGCTTTTGAAGGAGAGAGCACTGGAGCTCGAGCAGGCCCTTCTCCTGAAGGCTCACACACAAAAGGCCCCAATATTATAAAAACGAGACGAGAGTTTGTTCAGGTGGAACGTAGTAACTCAGTGTGCGCTGTCAGTGGCAACCAGCAGGCAGGAGGGCAGCCATAAATTCAGTTTGTTATGAGCAAATAAATGAACTTGCTTAAGGTGGATGACCACAGACATTTTCATTGGAGCAAGGTTAGAAGCTGGTCGACAGTAATGTCTCTTTTGCTGAGAAAAGTGGGCAAGGCTAAATGAGAACTCTGCCTTCAGTGAGCATTTCTGCAGCTCAGGCATGAATTATAGAAATCAGTGCAAATGCACAACAGAGACCCAAGCACATTAGACACATAGACACATGCTGATCAAATTAAATGAGGTCAATTTAAAAATCATGACAGGTTCTTCAGTTCATCAGCTCTCCTTAAATGTACAAGTTACAGTTTCATCAGGATACAGCAATCCCTTTCCTCTTAAGAATTCTTCTACTTGTTAAAAAACTTTCCTGAAAAAGTAAAAGAAAAAGAGAGAATTAATTATATATGTGATTGAACAAAAATTTGTTTAAGTTGTCGTTTGTCATTTTTAAAAGTGGTAAAATCTGCAATCAGCATACAATTTAAAAGATATCTTTGAACAGGGGTGTCCAATCCACAAAGCGCCGCTTTGGGTGCAGATTTTTATTCCAACCAAGCAAATTCATTTCAAATTCTACCTGTTTAAATCTAATGATTTACATTTTTAATGACTATCAGGTGTGGCTCTTGATTGGTTGTAATGAAAACCTGCACCCACACTGGCACTTTGTGGAAAAGATTGGATACCCCTGCCTTAGGACATATGTGATTCACAATGTTGCTATGTTATACAGTTTTGAATGGTCATTGTTTCCAACTTTTGCTTACATTCTGGCCCTGAAATAAGTTTAAATCCACTCTACCGTGTTTCTTTTAAATCAATTTCCATCATTTTAACAGAGGGCGTTTATTCAGTTGGGTAAATAGTGAGGCACGTGTATATGTTTATTATAACAGTCAGCAAAAACCTATTACACACTTTGTCTTTAAATCGATCAGTGTGTACTTTCTAAGTGAGCAAGCCATAGCAGGTGTTAGGTAATGGGTCAGTGTGTTCCAGAAAGCACAACAATTCTGTCTTCATACTGTATCAGATGTCTATACTATCAGAATTGTGTGCTTCAAGTATAGTTAAGTCGCTCAGTACTCAAGCCATAAACAGAGCTCAGACTACTGGCAGTTAAAGGTTCTCTCTTTGAAGTTTCTTTCCTTGTCCGTTTGTGGACTTGTGGACATGCGATATGTGCCGATATGAAACATCAAAAGGAGCTCTGAGCTGTAAAACCTGCCTCAGGAGCTTCAGAAAGAATTTCTAGTTCACCCAAGCCCACATAGAATAAGTAACTACAACATGTAATGCTACTTTCATGCCAATACTTGATACTTGATTTCAAGGAGCATGATCATTGCAATGTCCAAGGGAAAGCCTGACTGATACAAAGCATTACATTTCACAATGGCTGTCCATTAACTATGGCAAGGCTGTGTGTTTACAGTGTCTGTTGTTAAAAGTGCTAGTGCTAAAGCATTTAGTGTGACTCAGTAATGTTCCTTTTATGACCACGCAAAACATATGTGTCTTTACAGTCATACTGTATGTATTGACTTCATTAAATAAAAGCCAATTACACTTGTGCAGAACCAGTCATGACAAAGAAGAGCAGGTTTAAGCACATAAGGGAGAAAATATACAAGTATCAATTACGTTGGTGACATGAATATCATGTGCTAAATATATTATGCTGGCACTTTTTCAACCTACACAAATTCATCTCCATTAACCAAGGTGGGTGTCAGGGAAGCGGCTGGCACTGCACCGTTAAGAGTGTGTTGGCTCTGCGGCTTCTAATGACTCCGGGAGGAGCACGGTGAGTAATGAGTGACTGGCTCTTTGATGAACAGCAGGGTAATTCTGTAAGCCGTCACGCCGTCACCCAGAGGAATAGCGGCGGCTGCAGCCCTCGACAGGGCCTGAGCATGATTAAAGTTGACCTTGAGTGTAAAGCGAGAGAGAGTGAGAGTGGCACTCTGATCTGTGCCAGAAAACAGTGTTGGATGGGTGAAGGGGTGATTGTGGTGGAAAAGACCGAGGCAGATCAATGAAGGTCGATAAATGAAGATTTAATTTTTTTTCATCACTAATTCCTGTTGAAGAGGGACGGCATGAGCGACTGATCAGGCAAACCCCCATGTGGTATTGACAGAATGGGCTTTATTAATGGAGAGGAAATGCATGTCGGACTGACTGGTAGTGCGACAGTATCATTAAATATGAGTAAGTGGTGGCTGTAAACAGAAAAGGAGGTGAACCGCTAACCTTGCATATAGATCTGCCTCACATAAATGTAAACTCAGGTCAGGGATGAGGGTGGTCAGGAGCTTTAATCTTTCTATGGCATACAGAAACACAAAACTGCCAAATGTGTTCATCCGTACTTCAATAAATAGCTATTCAGAAAGGTATGACCAAAGTAACATACTTTGCTCCAGGGTTACCTGGCTCAATCCTGAGCTCAGGTTATTGCCTGTGTAGAGCATTACAGGTTATCCCCATGTCCATGTACACTGCTTCCTAGAGCTCTGGTTTCCTCCAACCTCAAATTCATTTTTGACTCTTTTAGGAATGTTCTACCTGATTTGTCTGCTGGCCCATTTAACTAATCAACAATATTTATATATGGTAAATTCTTGATAAATTTAATAAACCACATGCTCATGTGAATCTTATTTGAATCCTGGTTTCTCATGTATATTATCCTTTTCTAAATGATCCTATGTCTATATTATTCATGTTTTTTTTTTCTTTTCTAGATGTGATGAGCTCAGATCATTTTCCGATATATATTATTACTAAATATCATTACATTTTACAGCTACAAAGGAATACCAGGCCAAACTCAGGAAGGTTGCATGTTTGTCATTTCAGTAATCTGAAAGGACAGAAGAACAACATGCATCTCAACATGGAAATAATAACTCCTTTTGAGTAACTTCTGTTGACATTGTTTGTATAATCTGTACTGAGAGAAACTGACTGCAGAGAAACTTGGTTTGTTTAAGTACCAGAAGTGCACTGCTCCTCCACTGCCACTTTAACCCCAAACTAGGAGCACAACCCATAAAACCACCAACACTGCCAGCATTTCTAAAATATCTCTTAAACTCAAAAGATTTTGAAGCCTGACTTCAGAGCCCTGTTTACACAGCTTGCTTGTCTATGTGGTGCATGTTTGAGAAGAACCTGATGGATGGCCAAGTCCACCGTAAGTTGGCGATCTTACGCTAACTCTGCATTCTCCTTTCTGCACCGCCTGGCTCTGAACACGCTGCCCTCAGAGGCAAGGCCATTAATCACCATTACTGCTGCCGGCTGCCACTCCGTTTACTGGGTTAGTCAGTGAGTGATCCTCTTATGGGCCACGCTGCTCTCTCACACACACTATTACACCTTTCTTCACCAAAGCAAGGAATCTATGAGCCTGTCATTCCAGCTTTACATCCACTCAGTGTTAGTGAGTGACATTCAAGTCCCAGTAGGGGACTTTTACTAATCTTTCTGCTTCACATGCCCTGAATTGCTGTTGCTTTGCTGTCTACTATTGTATAAAACAGAAACAATGCTTTTCAATGCATCTATGGCAACAACAAAGCCTTCGTGAGGTGATGTGAAAAAAAAACGTGAGAAGGTGTGTGATCTGTTCTATATTGCCGCCGGCTACAGTCACTGAGAAACAGGATTGACACTGATGTTGATGGGTGATGGTATATGTGAATGGCTGAATGGGTTTAATAGGAATCTCCAGATCAGCAACAGCAGCATGTCACTCAGAAAACGCAATGTGAATGGGGCCGAGAGTTTATGGGAGCATAAATTGAACTGCACTGACATGATCACGCACCTTCAGAGATTCAGACTCGCTGAGAAATTGCCTTGTTAACATTCAAAGTAACTTAAATAGCCAGACATCCATCAGCACCACTACTGAGTTTGCATGGTCCTTATGAATTGTAGTATACCGGAGCGGCATAGGAGGTATTATAAAAATTCATCATATGACCTGGACAATCTCCGGTCTAATGTGCTTATGATGAGATGAATGATTGATGTCAAGTCAGCAGACTTGGCATAATGACAATGGAAGACAGGCAAACGGTGAGAGACATCCCTGATAAGGTTTGGACCATTCTTGAATTAATTTATGATTCTATTTAAGGTTCAGTCAAGTACAAATATTCTCACTTCAATGCAGAATTCTTTCCAGCTTCTCCCTGAGGACTGGACTGCTAGCCTGTAATGTAGTCTTTGATTGTGTACATAATTAGCTTGTGATGAGAGATGACTGCAAGTTTGAAGGTTTGAAGATATGAATCTGCACTTTGGCAATGGGAGATGCCGAAAGAAAGTTATTTGTGATGTAAATAATTAACCAAAGCTTCTTCCATTTTGGTTCCTTATGTGTGCAATAGAACACAGAGTTAGGTCAGAACCTAAAGTCTGTGATTCATAATACCTTAGACTCTTAGGAAAACACACAAAACGTCTTCAGGTTACCGAAATGAGGGAATGAGATGCTGTGTCAACAATGCTTTGGGAACGCTTCCACGTTGTCCATACTCTGAATCACGTGTGTAATCGGTCCAATAGAAAGTGCGGAGTCGACGGCGGGGTAAAAAAAAAGCGAAAAAAAAGAGGAAGCTATAAAAGCAAATGGAGTGAAGCCGGCGCTAGCTTCTGAAAGAGAAGGAAGCGCTGCAGGGAAAGTTTATAGGACTGTGGTGAGACCTGCGATGTTGAATGGTTTAGAAACAGTGGCATTGAGGAAAAGACAGGATGTGGAGCTGGAGGAAGATGTTGAGGTTTTTTTTGGGCGTGATGAGGATGGACAGTGATTAGGAATGAGTTTTTTAGAGGGACAGCGCATGTAGGATGTTTTGGAGACAAGGCGAGGGAGGTGGGATTGAGATGGTTTGGGCATGTGCAGAGGATGCAGTAGAATACATTTTCCCTTTCGCTTGAAATAGAACACCCAAACCTGTTCCAGCATGACAATGCCCCTGTGCATAGAGCCATCTCCATGAAGGTATTGTTTACATGATTTGGAGTGGAACATCTTAAGTTGCCTGCTACAGAGCTTTAAACACAACCCCATTGAACACCTTTGGGTTGAACTCAAAATGCTGACTGCACCCCAGGCCGCCCCACCATTGTCGCTAAATTAATGAATAAATAAAAAATAATAATTTGGAATGAGATGTTTAAAGAGCACATACAAATCTTATGGTCAGGTGTCCACAAAATTTTGTTCATATTGTCAATCTAACAGTGCCATAGTACATACAACATGAAAGTTACAAATATTAAGCTACAATATACTGTCACAAGACCCCATTCTTAGGAAAAAATTGCTTTTCATAGGGATCCTTAGAGGGAACATACAGTTATATAGGGCCTTTCATTGAGTGTTTCCTCAAAGGGATTTACTATTATAGAAGTTCTAAATGTTCTAGGTAATTTAACAATGACATTTTGATTTTTTTTAGTATGTGAACAAGCATGTGTGTAATATGTTAAAAATCTAAATATTTTCTAACTGTTAAATACACTTTAAGAAAATGACAATGAACAAAATGCCCCGACCCTTCAATACATGCGACACATAGGGAAAATTATATAAGAAAGCAGGATGTGGTGTTAAGCCCATAAGTGCACAGATGTCCATATGACCCGTATGACCCTAGAAAAAAAATGGTGCTGGAGACTCTCACTGCTAAGTGCCTTACCCATGTTCTCAACATTTCTGCTAATTCAGATATCAATACAAGCTCTGGTCTTAGGTCACGATCCCTCCTTTTCCATATTCAATCTACACATTACATCAGATCTGCAGAGAACATTATTTCTAAACACCATCTACAGTCACTACATCTATAGCACACGGGTTTCCTGGAAAAAGCTAAACTGTATACATATCCTATAGACCTTACTCACAAGCAATCAAACGAAATGTATCAGACACTCAAAAGTAACCCAACCTGCATATAACAGCATTAGGGGATAATGGACAGTCGGAAATTGCCTCTAACTGGAGTAGGATCGCTACAATACTGCATGAGAAAGCAGTGACATATAGCAAGCATCACAGTTTAATGTAAATTAATGACGTTCGTTGCCAGCTTGTGTTTTTCTTAGCACACACCGAGTCTGGTTCCAATACGTCTTGTGCTCAGCCAATCAATCACAAGCAAACACCGCAAACTAATCATTTATTGATGGCACAGAGCAGCCATGAATTTCTAATGGCATTCGTCTTATTTAACAGTGCAGATCACACGGAGGAAATCCAAACAAGCTTGAAGGAAGGATGAGGAAAAACAAAGTATCATTCTTGGGAATATCGTTCTTTTTGACAGCCAGCCGACAAGTATTGATGAGAAAGGCTGTCAAGTGAAAGACAAGGGCAAAGTGAGGGGTGGAAAGTATGTGTAGCTTTATGAGAAAGATGGTGTGAAGCTGAAGCCAGAGTTACAAATGGGAATTTTTGGCAAATTTAGTTCCTTTGTGGAGTAAGCTGAATCTTTTGCCTTGGTACAAGGTTCATGGCTCTGGAAAAAAATAAAATGTGATCTTTCTGAGTATCTGAAGCCAGTGCTGAGATTTAACTGTTAAGTTCATGTTCTAGTGGAGAAAAAGTCAATTCAGATTGAATTGACATTTGCAGTGAGAAGTGAGGACACCACAGTATTAACAAGTTGCATTACAAGGTTGTTTAGACCTTAGAATAGGACACAGCATGCACTTTTCGCCTTTTCGGACCATCCGTCTTCTACTCTGTCCTCTACATCTTGTCTTCCCTCACCACGTCCATGAACCTCCTCTTTGACCTTCCAATTTTTCTCCTTCCGGTGGCTCCATTCTCAGCATTCTCCTACTGATATACCCCATGTCCCTCTTCTGCACATGCATTTCAATCAGGCCTCTCTTACTTTGTGCTACATTTACCTCCAGCTCCACATCCTGTCTTTTACTTAATCCCATTGTCTCTAAACCATACCACATCGCAGGTCTCCCCACAGTCCTATAAACTTTCCTTTTCACTCTCGCAGATACCCTTCTATCACAAATCACTCCTGCTACTCTTCTCCACACACTCCACCCTGCCTGCACTATTTTCTTCACTTCTCTAACACACTCTCCATTACTTTGCACTGTTGACCCCAGGTACCTGAACTCCTCCACCTTCTCCACCTCTTCTCCCTGCAATCGCACCACACACATGTACCTTACTTTCATTCCCCTTCTCTCCGGCACGTACCTCCACCTCTTCAGACTCTTCTCAACCTGCTCCCTACTCTCACCACAAATAATATCAAATGGTCAAGCTTTTCTGATGTTCTGAGGTTGGGAGACCAGAATATAAAATCACACCATATACAGTATATAGCTATATGGATGTATGTGCTGAGGTGGACAGTAATGGTGTCTGTACTCATTGAAAGGTCCAGCAAAAAGAAGATCTTCATCACTAAATATATTGCGACATTGTTCCCAGGTTTTATGGGCTTTCACCCAGGAAGAGATGTCAGAAAGCAATTCAATAACTTTGGGACAATTTGGGAAGTGGATGGAGGAAAACAGAAGTTGCATGTCTTTGGTGTAGCAGTAACAAGAGACCTGACCCCTAAGCCCTGTAATTTAGTATAAAGAAAGAACAAGAGTGGATTGAGGACTATCCCCTGTAGGACTACAGTAATAGGACTGTGAAATATAAACCTGAACCTCTCTATGCTATGCAGTAATGTCAAGCCTATAGATACAAGTTACACAAAGTACACAAAAGGGGAAGTGAGGATAGAGGCAGGTCATAAAGGATGACAGGAATCTCTCTTTGGCATTTTGTAAAACCCCAATCAGCATAGAATACATTGACTTATATGTAGACATAATCTTTTTCTTTCAAGGTCGTCATTTAGTTATAAAGATAAAAAGCCAGTTATACTAGAATTGCATGTAGCAGTAGAAATTGAATAGAAATGGGAAGAGAGAAATAGGTTTGTATTTAGATTGAGGTTTACACTAGAGAGCAATTTACATGAGAAACATATGCTGATGCATCTTTCCTTCCCGCTGCCAAAAGTATTCTAAAGTATCAGAGGACATTTCTTAATATTATATACAATACAATGACTAGGCAGAAGTTATAAACATGAGGACTGTAAGTCTGGATCCACCAAGGAGTCCTGAGAGTTTAAGATTATCTTTCATAGAAATAAATGTTTAAAAAAAACTATCATGATGACCACCAGATGACAATATTGCAAATTGCAGTAGGTATCTTCAAAGGTATCTTTACAAATTTAAGAAATGTAGCAGATCAATTAAACACCACTTTAATAATCAATAAATTAATCAAATCAAAAAACCTTCTGGTGTGCTAAGTGTTTAAATGAAGAACTAGGTTTTGGTAATTATGCCCAATGAATCTTTTAATTAACTAGATGGTAAACCTGTTAAGCAACCATTAAGTCTTTACTGCATTAGGCTGGTGTCCAGCTTTACATTGTGAGCTACAAAGCCCATATTCACATAGGATATACACCAATGGCCACCTGCCTAATATTTTGTATAATATTTAATATTTTACCCTAATATTTTCTGTCAAAACATTCCATTAACTTCTTCAGCAATTTGAGTGACAGAAGTTAGACTGTTGGATTGAACCACACGGTCCAGCCTGCACTCCCCGCGTGCATAAATGTGCCTTGGCCATGACGTGCCATGACCCTGTCGCCGATTCACCACTGTTCCTTTCTTGGATCACTTTTGATAGATACTGACCACTGCACACCAGGAACATCCCACAAGAGTTGAAGATGCTCTGACCCAGCCATCCAGACATCACAATTTAGCTCTTGTCAAACTCAAATCCTTACACTTGCTTATTTTTCCTGCTTCTAACACATCAAATTCGAAGACAAAATGTTTACATGCTGCCTAATAGATCCCACCCAATAACATGTGCCATAATGAAGAGATAATCAGTGTTATTCATTTGTAATATTATAATGTTGTAATGTTATGCCTGATCAGTGTATATAAAATGCTTTATAAGTGTGCAGTTTTTGCATATAGATTAAGTTAAACAAGATATGGAGCATCGGTTTCTTGTGAAATGTCCAAACACTTGCAGTATCACTACGTCTGGGCGCCACTCAGTGGGACAGAAGAGACGTGAACTTTAATGTCTTGAAGAACGTTTGCCCTTGTTAGAGCGTGCAGAGGTGTTGGCACTACCAGCCACTAAGACTTACACACTACATCAAAATTACAGAGAGAGAGAAATAGATGGGCTTCGCAGAGAGATAAAGAGGAGGTCATGGAAAGGGGACACACACACACTCAACCCAGTCTCATATATGGTGATTGCAGTTAACCTGAAGGGATGTAGCAGAGTTTGTTGGTTCTCTGTTGCCACCTGCTGGACATCTTTAAGGAGACAACTCACATATTTAGCTCAAAGGTAGGTATACAGTATATTCATGGCAAGCATGGGTGGTTACTGGGTAACTTTAAAAGCTCAGTCACTTCACTGCACTATTATAGTTATATTGCATGGGTCCGAAAAATAATTGAAAGTAGTAATAATACTCAGCTCAATCATGAATACTTTTAAGTGTAATACATAAGTATAATAAATCAGCAACAAGCATCAACCTCAACAGCATAAGTCATACGTCATAGTTACAAAGTGAAACATACAAAGCACCATGTGATCCTGAATTAACCGGCCCAATTATTATTTGACAAACAGTGGCTGTATAAGCTCTCCATCTGTGTTTACATCCCAAATAACACCATAGGATGAGTTAACAAGGCGTGATAGGCTAATTTAGATTATAGCAATATAGCAGGATTGTGTGAGCGGAAAAAAATCCATTTTCTAGTCTTGGTAATGATGTTGATACCTACGCTGTAATATTTCATTCTAATAATATATCAGATCGTTTCCATTGACCTTTTCTCAGGCTAAACAAGCTGAGTCTGCGATTCACTCCTCCTCAGTCATTTCAGCTCAGCGCAAGAAACACTTATCATCCACTTTATGAAGCTCTGCACTGTTGAGAACATGTGTGTGTGTGTTTATATGTGGGTGGGCTTTTGTGAGTGTGTGTATGGTGCATGAGTGAGCATCATTCACTGTAATTAATCACAATACAGCTTATTCCACTCCACAGAAATGATGGATGTATAGCACTGTCTCAATCTCCACATGCTTGATCTGTTCAAGGACATCTGAAGGCATGCTTATGATTAAAACGGCTGTTTTTAAACTGATGTCTGTTAAAGTTGTCTTAACTTTAAGCACAGAAACAAATGTATTGTTCTTTAACTACACTGGGAAAAAAAGTCAAAGTCTTCTTCATTACAAGTCAAGACTCATTTAAGCAGAATTTGCACATGGAACCTTGTTACTCTAGTTGAACTACATTGTGACAGTTTCATATAATTTTTACACTATAGGGCTTCTCGGCTTAATGAAGACGACTGTAAAGAGCCAAACTTTAATCAGATTCACAGCTTATCCTCCCACCAGGCACCGAGTGAGAAATATGAATAAACCATAAAGCACACAATGAGAGTATATGCAGCACCCTGCCAGGCTTGTCTGCCAGCTTCAGATCATTCGCATACAGTGGCTGCCCATAAAAGAAACTATTATTACTTCACGAGGCATTCAACAACTCAGCTTATTACCTGGGAGGTTTTCAATTAATAAGCTAAATGGGTTGTAATATAATAGGCGGCGTACTGTTCCTACTAACTGCTAACAATCCTACAAACTATATATCTGTATATTATTATTACATTCTTAACCCAACATTATCCTCTGTAACATAAATTATACAGACCATCATCATTTTCTTCCACTTGTATATCAAAAACAGCACTTCTGCTGTTTATTTAGGGATTATTCCATATACTACAAAGAATAAGATTCAAATTCATTCCTACATGGGACGCAAATTGTGTTTTTTAAATACAACACTGTGTGTAGTGGCATATTTTTCAAGTCATCAAGAAAAGCTACTACTTTGGTGGGTAAAGCAGGTGGCAACCTACTTTATGATATTTGTTTAAGAATTTCCTTTTAAAGTTGTAATTGTGAAGGTGTTGAAAATAAGGAATCTTTTACAGTTTATCATCATTATCATCATCATCATCATCATACGAAATGTTGATATTATAAGCGTCCAGAGATTTTCCATTTACACACACACACAATATATACATACATACATGTGTATATATATATATATATATATATATATATATATATATATATATATATATATATATATATATACTGGTTTTATTCAAAATGATAAATGATAATGTATGGGATTCTCTAACATCTCACCAAGAAGTGATGTAGCTTTCGCTCTATGTGAAAAGTATAAATATGCCTAGAAGAATTATAAATCAAGATGACTGACTTACAATCATGGGTTAAAGGGGGACTGCAATAAATGTATGTAAATGTAAATCATGTCAATCAAACATGGCTAAATGGTGAGAAAATAACTATGTAGAACACTGCTTTGTTGAGAAATGGTGTAGTTTATCCCCAGTGGAGGAAAAGACATTTATAAGGCACAAGTGCAGCAGTGAGGAAGAGAAGTGCTTTTATTTCAAAGGCGTAAAATGTTTCCCTTCCATCAAAACAAAGCAACTGTTCAAAATATGCCAGCATATAATCAGGTGCTTCGTCCCCTTTAGCTGTTAGAATAACCTCCACTCTTTTGAGGGGGTTTTTCACAAAAGAGCAAGGCTGTGGGGAATTCTGCTCATTCAGACACAAGAGCATTCGTGAAGTCAGGTACTGATGTTGGGTGAGGTCTGGGGTGTAATTGCTGTTTCAGTTCATCTCAAAGGTGTTCAGATGGGTTGCGTTTTGAACTCGCTTTGTGCACAGAGACACTGCCATGCTGGAATAGGTTAATGCCACTTAGTTCAAGCAAAGAAATATTGTAATTCTGTAGCATGTGAAGACATCCTATACAGTTATATACAGTATATACAAATAGTGTTCCCAACTTTGTGACAATCATTTGAGAAAGAACCACATGCAAGTGCAATGATCAGGAGTTGATAAACCCTTGGGGATATAGTTTGTGTAGCTGAAGCCAACTGAAAGTTATACACTGATAATAAATGTGATAATAAAATGTGTTCAGGTACTTGTTGACCCCAGGAACTCCTCCACCTTCTCCACCTCTTCACCCTGCAACCACACCACTCCACTGTCCTCCATTTCATTCACACACATGTACTCTGTCTTACTCCTACTGACTTTCATTCCCCTTCTCCTTCTCCTTCATTCCAGCGTGTACCTCCACCTCTCCAGGCTCTTCTCAACCTGCTCCCTACTCCCACCACAAATCACAATATCATCCGCAAACATCATAGTCCACAGAGACTCCTGTCTGACCTCGTCCGTCAACCTGTCCATCACCACTGCAAACAGAAAAGGGCTCAGGGCCGATCCTTGATGCAGTCCAACCTCCACCTTAAACCAGTCTGTCTTTCCTACTGCACACTTCACTGCTGTCACACTGTCCTCATACATGTTCTGCAGCACCCTCACATACTTCTCTGACACACCTGACTTCCTCATACAATACCACAACTCCTCTCTCGGCACCCTGTCGTACGCTTTCTCTAAATCCACAAACACACAATGCAACTCCTTCTGACCTTCTCTATACTTTTCCATCAACATTCTCAAAGTAAATAATGCATCTGTGGTGCTCTTCCTTGGCATAAAACCATACTGTTGCTCACAGATGGTCACCTCTTCTCTCAGCCTGGCTTCCACTACTCTTTCCCATAACTTCATGGTGTGACTGATCAACTTAATTCCCCTGTAGTTACTGCAGGTCTGCACATCTCAACATCATTATTCTTAAAGAATGTGTAATGTAATACCACCTGCAAAGTTTAACTTTGCAGTAATTTAAGTTCTTTAACCTAAATAAATAGTCAAACTGGTAATTATTTCCTATTTTTATGTGTATCATTTTTATGTAAAATACATTTTTTAATTCATAATTTTAGCTATATTTAACTAATTGAGTATTTTCAAACAGAAAAAAAAAAATCCATGCAAAAAATCCAAGTCTTTAAGACAATCTTAGTAACACTTACTATGAAGTTCATCAACATAATAAATTATGAACACATCCTTATCATGTTATAATGCATTAATAAGACATTTTGCATATTGCTATACATGTTTATATAAATCTTTCGATATGTTTATGGCTCACTATATTATACATTATGAATTATTCACTTTATTGCATTATACAGCATTCATAACACTTTATATCACAAAATCCAATTTTGCCTTGTGCATTGACTATGATTATGAATATATTGTAGCATGGTTATGAATGTAATTTGAAGTCATTATGCATCTGGCCTTTTAGAATGTCATTTGATTCAAAGCATGTATTTTAAGTTGCCAAAATAGTGATCCAAAAAAAGTGTGATACAAACTTGTTAAAATATCAGTATGCATTTTCAAGAGTTGAATATGACAGCTATATCCGCTTCCATCTATCTCTCTCTCTCTCTCTCTCTCTCTCTCTCCAGCCCAGTCAGCCCGTAAAGAAAGAATCAAATCTGAATGTTAAACTCCAGCAAAAGCAGGAAATCTGTATTGACCTGATAGTGCATGTCTTGGGTCAAATCCTTCTGCATCGTGCTGATGCTATTATCCTGTTATGGACCACTGGCATAATCTGCACAAAGACAGGACAGAAATGATAACAAAAAACTCCAGGAAAAACTCCCCAAGTAAACTGTCAGTTTATAAAGAGCTGGAATAGAGAAGCATACTTTAAATTCAATTCACATTGAGGTGTTGGAAAACGGAGTAAGGGATAAGCTTTAAACAGACTAAGTCTTAAAAGGATGTCTGTGTTACATACTTTTTTAAAAACTATTTAAAAAGACTTAATAATACAACTAATTAATATTTATTTACAAAAAATCTTACATTATAAAGCATAATTCAGTATTTAGGCAGTATGTATATTCATTAATGGCATAATTTAACTATTGTGAAGTCAATCTTTGAATATCAATCAATAATGCTTCTATTTGTAATTGTCTAGGGCATTTTTTGTTTTTTTTAGTAGCAAGTCAAGACAACTGCTCCTGATTTATGATCTTGAAGATGAAAGCAATTTGATTAACACAATTCTACATGTCTTGACCCAACACAAAGATAGCATTTTTAATAAGGCATTAACAAGTTAATATTTATAATTCCTGGCCATGCAATAATTGTGCAACTGCAAGACTTAAGCCAAATATGAAGCAGGAAATTTATTAAGCCATCTCCATACTTATGGTTTAATTCAGTTTATTGCTCCGTGTTTCACTCGTGAATTGCTTTAAAAACAACTCTAGAGATTCATAATCTGTGGCTTTAATAAGTGCATTCATTAAAAGGCAATAACCACCATGTCACCTAATTGGTTCTGGGCAATCGGTAGTTTTAAGGGTCAGAGTTTTGAGATTTGATGAGGATTAGTTGAGTTGTTAGAGATGATGTGACCCCAGAGTCTGAGACGACTGACCCCTCCATCAGGCGCAATTACAAGCCTCACGTGACTTACACACCCACGCTGCAGCACACACTCTCCAGAGTACAAGTGCCTGAAGTGAGGTTTCAGCTGAACAAAGGGGGAGAAAAGGGGTTAGAAATCATACTCGCAAGGAGAAACTGGATCAATATTTAACGACAAATTCCAATATTGAAGCGAGCCCACTGAATGTATAAGGTATCATGCAATTCAATAAAGGAAATCTGTTTATTAAGCAATATGAGCATGCACACTGTCAAATTGGATGCCATACTTTCTGAGGAAGAAGAAGCATTTTCCACATAGGACCTTGGTCACTGCTCCACTTGTGTCTTATATAGGTTTGTTCCTCCTCTGGGGTTAAACTGCAGGCTTCAATTTTACACCAGTCAGGAAAATTCCCTAAATGATTTAAGAGAATATGAAAATGTAATATCTGATCAATGTAATGCTGATGTAATAGTAGAATCCATCTTTCACTTAGTGTACCTTTAAAGTGATTGGTGTCTATCTCAATTTTACTGATCACACTAGGATGCCCAAGTCTGAAGATAGCCCACTCAAATCCAGGGACCTGCAAGATGCCCTTCTCATCGGCCTGAAAAAGTATGCAGAAAAACATCAGTACAATTATACAATTCCCATACAAAACGCTGCTTCTGGAACAGACTCAGCAATCTTTACTGATGATGTAAGTCATGATGGTAGAATTAAGAAGTCTACAGATACATTCTGTTGAGCAATATACAAAGAATGTTAAATTGAGAGGAACTTCATCATGCAAGCAGGACAGTGACCCAAAACACACTACTAATACAACAAATGATCAGGAGAACCGTTTCGACTGGAAGTCCATTACTGGACTTTTACCCAATTGACTATGAATTGAAGAGAACACTGAATGAAGAAACAAAACAAAACAAAGAAACAATGGAACAAGTCAGTGGACTGTCCACTTGATGCACTGATTTACTTTAAGTCTGCCTAAAGATGATCTGTTCCAATACTTTTGCTCATCCCCATAGGTGCAATAAGCATGTCATGTTCAAATTCAAATACAATTTATTTATCATTTATCTAGATGTGAAAGAATATTTATTTTGATTTATCATCAAATTTTTTCATCTTTTGATCTCAAACTCACTTTCAGTGTAAGACAAAAACAAAGCAACTGGCCTTGTTATTCCAATACTTTTAGAGAAGACTAGCTATGGCACCTTAATTTATTCTACTTCATTTTAATTCATTCATTTATTATCAGCAACAAAACTTTTACTGGTCAGGTTCAAAGTGAACACAAAGCCTTTAACTGAATCACAGCATATACTGATTCCCACACTTTTTCACACTAGGGGCATTTAGATTAATAACAATTGTTTTTATTATTATTATTATTATTATTAATAATATTTTTTTATAATTATTAATATTATTATTGCTTTTGTTATTGAAAGAGTAATTTTGTACTTTCAACACTTTGGGACGATCTAGGCGTCGTGCTGTCTCCCAGCCGTCAGCCATGTTGTCAGCTCTTCCGAAACCTGCAAAAGTGTGCAAACCTGTACATTTTCTTCACAGCACTTTGAACTCTACATTATAATATACAATACAGTTTTTTTTTTTTTTGCAGAAATGCATTCACATTACACTAGTAAGCAAAATGGTTTCTTGTTTTATAAAGCTTCTTCTTGACTGTAAGTCAACATCAGGATCAACATCAGAAGTAAAAGAGCAATAGCAACTACCAATCCATGTTGAAGCATCCACTTAAACATTTACAGGCTAATGAGTTCAGTACCAATCATGTTACGTGGGTGACCAAAATGTGCATTGCTGTAGCCCACACACACTCCACCATTGACCAGTGCGACAAGATCAATTTCCATGTGACTGCGTAAACTGGACCAGTCCCGTTGTCCAACCCCATATACTCGCAATCTTGCAATACCTCCATCTGTCATGCAGATATAAACAACAACAACAAAAATCAATAAAATGTAGCCTTTTAATAGCATTTTAAAATAAAATAATAATATGCGGTAATTAGCACACATTGTGTGTTTACTGTAAGTAGAACACTATTACACTATTACAGTGAGCATGTACAGAATTTTACCAGGATACATGTTCAGTCGGATGTGGGTGACTCGATTGGGAAAAGTGACACTGAAGAAATTGTTGCAGGAATCAGCGTATCCCGGCTTCAGCATTGTCACTGGTACAATCTCCTCCCAACTCTCGGAGTTAAGCTGGCAATCACATTGATTTGCTGTTTGATTTCGTAATCATTTTTCTAGTTCTTTAGTAGGCATTAAATTACCTGTGCCACCACTTCAAACTGGCTCTCTGAAGCAGCCATCCCTGTACGATCTCCCTCAAGAACTAAAGACGGCACAGAGAGTCCATCTGAATCACACAGATAAGACATGAAAAAGCTTGTTCAGTAATCGCTTCTGAAAACTGTAAAAGTGGAATACTAAAGGACACATTGTACTAGGTGTACTAGAGATTGTTAATGTGATAATTGTACTTACAAGGAAACTGGAATAATCTGCACATTTTTACACTTATTTCACAATTTTTCAGTAAATTGCTTCTGTTAAATTAAATCTAAGTAAATTGTTTCTGCTTTCATATGATTTAAGAGGCTTAGTAGCAGCCAGGTGCTGCTGATTATATTGATTAGTGTGGCCACACTAACAGTTTAACAGTTTGCTGGTCTGGATCATTCAGGTATGTGTTAACACAATACCAAAGAAGAAAGACATCAGCAGTGACCTTAGAAAAGCACTTGTTGTTGCCCATCAAGCTGGGAAGGGTTATAAGGCCATTTTCAAATAATTTAAAGTCCATCATTCTACAATGAGGAACATTATGTACAAGTGGAAAACATTCAAGACAGTTGCCAATCTTCCCAGGAGTGGATGTCAACCAAATTCACACTATGGCTTATATGTTTATATGTACAGTATATATGTGTTTATTCCATTTGCTCATAGATATTTTTTTATATTATTAAGTCCACAAACACATTGATGTTTGTTGTCAGCACATTGATGATAGTGGTGAGAGAGTAAAGGCATGTAATTTCTTAGCAATGTAAAGGGTGTGATTTCTTTATTTCTTATGCCTCCTTGCCAACATGCTACAAATCTTCTCTTATCTAGCTAATGATGGCATGCTATATGGGAATCAAATGGCCACTGATATTTTTTAATTTACATTTGACTGTGTAATAATCAGATTCACGAGTGTCGAATAAACCTGCCAATTAGTTGTTTGCTGTGGCACTTCCTTGCTACAAATGTGCGCTGTGTATCCGTGTCTAATGATGAATAGAGAGCCACTCGTGCAGCCTTTATGACATTTAATTATAAAGTCTTATTTGCCTTCATAGAAGGTATCAATTTAAGCTGAATATTTATTGATAAATATAGATAATAATAAATATTTACTAATGTATATTTCACAATTTTTTATTGCTGACTAGCTATCCCATAGGTTTTCTTTTCTAATACTACTGCTAGGTTTGACTAGCATGAATATGAGTAGCTAGCACAATTGGCTGGAAAAACAAGTTTAGCTAATGGAAAACAAACAAACAAAACCAGTAGATATTTACAGGTTATTTTACTTCTGATTAATTCATTTGCAAACTACAGAGCGACAAAGTCATGAAAATGACATGCAAATTGCATTCAAATTATGCATTCAATTTTTTAAATGCTAGAGTACATTTTAAAGTACACACATTTTTATTTTTTAAACTTTTGGTTTTATAATTTGGTATTAATACTTTATATATATATATATATATATATATATATATATATATATATATATATATATATATATATATATATATACATTGACAAATTTATCAGTATTAGTTTCACTCCTTTTCGTGACCTGCTCAGATTTGAGAATAACTATATTTCTAGCTATAAATAAAAATAAATAGGGTCTTTGAAAAAAGCCAAAGTGGCCCTGGGTGGAAAAACGGAGTTTGATAGATGTATTTAGTGTGTAGATTTTGGTTTTCCCGTACTAAGTGATGCCTCTGTGTGTGCATGGGATTAGTTACATAGTCCTATCCTTTAGGTACTTGTATGTTGTTGATATATACCATAAACAATACTTTATAATATAATTTGCACAAAGAAACCTTAATTTATTAATCATTAATCAGTTTAATACTGTTTCTCATTCTACACATCGCTCCAGGTTGCTCTTACATACCCAGACAGGCAGCCTGAATAGATATGGAAGGCGCATAGTTTCCCGTGAAGAACGACGTGTCCACATCAAAGCCGTGAATGACACCTGGAACCCCCAACTGCACAATGCACCAGTCATGACCTTTAGCACAAGACAAAAGAAACAGGACTGTACATCATTCATGAGATCAATACGTGACTTTCAAGCAGGCAGGAGTTTTTGAGCATTATAAGACAGTTTGTCATAGCCAGGTTAGGCAGCCTAGTCCAGTCACAATACTTCAAAGAGCTCTTTTCCGTACCGTCATTTTATTGATCAAGTGGAGCAGATAGATGAGGGTTCTTAGTGAAGGTGGCCCACACTCATCAACACACACTCACCAAAGCCATCAAGTAGATCAATGCCAAGGTCACAAAAAATAAGTTTTTGTGGAAATTGATGTTGGCCGACTGACAGAAATGGAATGATACCTGGAATTCTTTTCCTTCTAGTTTCCCAACCGTCCATCCATTTCCCAAACTCGGTGAATGCTGACGGAAGAAACACTGCTGGCTCCCTCTTCAGTTTCCCCATTATCCATTTTATAAGGAATAATTATTATATATAAGAGAAATAGACATTTTTGGGTAAATGTAAGATTTTAACATGTTTCTTTGCACAGTTTTAGCTGCTGAAATATGTTAGAATAAAACCTGACTGCTCTTCACTGCAGTACCTTCAAGAGATTCCGAGCAGGAGCAAACCACTCATCCGTTGCAAAAATCACCTAGAGTAATAAAAAGAGTAGCAAATTAACCACAGGCAACCTCACAAAATCCAGCCAGTTGAAAAGCATTATTCATGGTTACTGAGAGGAGCTCAGTGTGCTCTATTTGTGGTCATCTTTTACCTTTCCTCCTGCTGTTTCACACGCAAGATTGTTAAACTGCACAAAATCTGGTTGACCGGAGTTCAATTTCACAGCTGATCGGTTCGCCATCCTCAATGTGAAAGGCTTCAAAAAATTGTTATAAGCCCTTGAGGATTGCTTTAAAGAAAAAAAATTGGCTTCTTTGGCGTCCTACTGAGTTTTTCAGGTGGAAAAATTGTGTTTGCTAAAAAGGTCGACCAGAGCAAAGTACACATTCAGAGCAAGTTCACCCGTGTGTTATTTATTAAAATTTTTTTTAACAAGGAATATCGAGTGCCCCTAGCGTGCTATAGGCAGGAGAGCAGTTTACATACATACATACATACATACATATACATATATATGAGTATATGTGTCACACCACTGTGTGTGGTGTGAAAAAGTGTTTGCCCCCTTCCTGATTTCTTTTTTTTTGCATGTTTGTCCCACTTTAATGTTTTAGATCAAATCAAAATCAAATATTAGTAAAAGATAACACAAGTGAACACTACATGCAGTTTTTAAATGAAGGTTTTTAATATTGAGGGAAAACAAAATCCAAAACTACATGGCCCTGTGTAACCCCCCACCTCTGTTAAAACCTCTTAGTCGTCGGGGTCCCATTGTTCTCAGGTATTATTTGTTAGAAATAGATTAAATAAAAAGCGAGAAGAGTAACTATGACTAACTATACATCATTCAAAAGCTCTACTCCTTAAGCAGCGATTTCAGATCACTGTTTCTCAATGGAAAACGTATAAAGAATGCATTTGCTGAATGTGTGTAAGCAGTACACAACAACAACATGCATAAAAAAGGCACTACTTACATTATTATTGTAATAACGAGTCACAAACACATCCACTGCTGAACAACAAGCCGTAAAGCATTTTTGCTCCAACCAAACAATAGTGTTGTCATTTACATTAGGTTATTGTTTTGTTTACGTCAAGTATAAGAGGCGGAATCTTGGTTTGAGTCTCCACTCTCTCTGCAGGTGTCGTCATGTTTTTTTTATTTCAACACCTATCATTTCAATCCTTTTATTTCCAGTCAGTGCCATTATGGAAACTAAATGATTGATGGAAAATGTAGCCAATAAGTGCAGGATTCTAATGACATATGGGAGGATTTTATTCCCCACGTGGGTGAGTGTTAGTTTTATTGCTCTTTACAAACTCTTACTGGCCGAAGCAGCACGTGAACCAGGAAGTGATGCAGCTCTCAGTTCTGCTCAACCAGCTGTTTATAGCGCGTGCTAACTGGGCTTTGTTTACAAAAAACCCCAAGAAAACAAGGGAAAAAATGGACAGTCCAAAAAGTTGTTTTATCGGAGATTTGCAAAAAAAAAAAAAAAGCAGCGATGTGGAAAATATTCTTGGGGGCGGATTAACAACAGAGACTTGAAGATCTGCATGGAGATGCTATTTTACATCTGTAGGTTACAATATATCTCCCTTTACAGTTTTATACCATGTTATAGGTTTTATTGCCCGTTTGTTTTTATAAATGCTTGAAAAGTAAGTGTGTGTGTATATTGTTGAGATTGGAATGGCCGCACGTATGAATGGCTATGACTGTAAAACAATAGCTTGTCTGGTCATCAGTATGAACGCCAACTCGATATCAATCGCCCCAAAAATGTATAATAAAATCTTTAATGGTCAGTCATTCATTTCTATGCAGACTGTATGAATAGAGTATGAATGACCACCAGAGTTTAGCAGGTGGCTCTCAAACAGGGAGAGAGAGAGAAGGATCAGACATTGTCTCAGATAAATGTTTGTAGGAATCTCATTTGTTATGAACATTTTCATAAAATTTGAAATATGAACTCATGGGACATGTGGCTTTCAACCCAGTACTTTTCTGGATTGCTCCAGGACTGATTTCATGTATTTAAATATGAAGAAAAAAAAATTCAATTCGGGAATTTCTTTTTTCACGGTACTTCAACAGCTATAACTTTTTGAGCAATATCAACTTTGAATAATGGACATTAAATTTAAAAGTGTTTTCTATTTCAATTGTGTATGTAGCCCACTTTTATCAGGAACTGTTAACATTTAAAGTTAGGTAGGGCATTTTCAGCTGTGAGTCCCAAAATCTGTGCCAAAGGCTAACGGGTTAAAAGTGTGGTTTATCACACCTGTCACACCATATCTGCTTACAGGGGCACCATACCATAGATGATCCTGGGGCCTGACCCCAACTTCATAAGAAGCTAGGATCTGCAAAGAAGAGAATTCCGTTGTGTTTATTGTACAGTACCAGTCAAAAGTTTGGACACACCTTTTCCTTCAACGGTTTTCCTTTATTTTTATTATATTCAACATTAGACAACAAACAACCCAGGATATATATATTTTAGATTGTCCAAAGTAGCTACATTAAGCTTTCATGACTTGATTCTCTCATCAGATTCACAAGGTAGTCACCTGGAATGGTTTTCAATTCACAGATGTGCCTTGTCAACCTTCTTAATGTACTGTACAAATCCATAATATGACACTGTTAAGTGAAGAGAAAACACAGTCCATCATTACTTTAAGAAATTAATGTAAATTGAAATTTCCTCATTAAGGACTATCCCAGAAATGAAAGTGCTACCTCTGCTGCACAGGATAAGTTTATATTATTATAATTACCATCCTCAGAAACCTCAAATGGCAGACATTGGAACAGCCACTGTTCAGAGGCGACTGTATGAATCAGGCCTTCATGATCAAACTGCAGCAAAGAAACAATTATTTCAAAAGAACAAGCAAAGACACTTGTTTGGGCCAAGAAACTTAAGGCATGGGCATTAGATCAGTGATAAATGATTAGATTAGATAAATGATTAATTCAAAAGTAGAGATTTGTGCTTCTAATCACTGACTTTGTTAGATGTAAAGGGTGAATGGACAGTTCATGAATGTGCAATTCTAACTTGGAAGCACAGTGGGAGTGGTGTGTCGGTGTAGTTCCTTTTCTGAGAACACTGCTGGTCAAAGCATTTTTAAGGGACACGCCATCCCATCTGGTTTGCACTTAGTATGACCTTCAAAAACAAAGACCCCAAACACACATAGGTAAGTGAAGATCTTTTGTCCAAGATGGAGAGTGGTGGCATGCTGCATCAGATGGCCTGGGCACCACAATCACCAGATCTAAGCCCAACCGAGATGGTTTGGGATGAGTTGGACCAGAGAATGAAGAAAAAGCAAATCAACTCAAGCACTCAACACCTCTGGGAACTCCAAGTTTGTTGGAACACCATTCCAGGTGACTATCATGAGGCTGACTAAGAGAATGCAGTGTGTTGTCATATCAAAAGGTGGCTACTAAAACATTCTGGGTTTAGTTATTTAGTAATTATTTGTTTAGTAAAAATTTCAATGTTTCCAGTATTAACTTATTGCTGGAAACAATAAAACTAAAGAAACACCATTCATTCAATAAGCTGTTCAAACTTTTGACTGGCACGTTCCATGTAAGAAAAAAAAAAATAAAAAAGCTGTTTCTGTAACAGAAAACTCTCTGCTTAAAGATGTATGATGTGCAAGAGAGTGGAACACTGACTTCATAAAAGATTTAAAATAGTTCTTTGAACACTTGATACTTGTGTAAATGTAATTCAAGCAAAAACAAGTAGTTTTGTTAGAGTACTATTTAAACAAGGGATTTGCACTTTTAGTCTCTTCCTCAATCACTAGTAACTGATGCTGGTAGAAACTGTTAAGTTACCAAGATACTGCAATGCTTTTTACTGATTTTGTATAATCAAATATTTTCATATCTTTGAAAGATCCTTTAAAAGGTCCTACTTATTGTGATGGCTGCAGAAGCAGAACTATAAACAAACCAGTACCAACTTCATCATTTGATTCAATTACTATTGTTTAGTAGCCTGCATTACTACAGACATCTGGCAGTGTTGAAATAAAGTATATGAAGCAAACAGGCACCCAGCTGTTGGATAAAACTCACTGTAGCATTGTCAGTCTATGACCTTGTTTAGTTAGTAGATACACACAACTGAGGTCTATGTGAAGGCGCTTGTTTTGAGCCTTAGATGATGAGATAAAAGGTACTACTAAGTAAACCCGAAAACTGCCAAAAAATGGATATAATTGAACTAAATTGTGATTTCATTCAAAGCTACCAGAAAAAACATTTTGTTCCACAGGAGCATTTATGAATGATAACTGCAGCAAGAAAAAGTATTGGAGACTCTCATGGCTCCATTTTCTTATTTTTACATAAGCATCTTTAACAACCACTTTCGCAGTCACTGAAAACGTGTTGCTTCCATGGTTAAAAGCTACTGGTACATTGTTTAACAACTTTGTGGAAAAATGTACTACCTTAACCAGCAACATTGATGAGCAGCTTCAGTGCAAATCAAAACTGACCCATTATAAACGTGCAAATGAATGCACATTAAATAAAGAAATATGGTGCATGTGATGGTATACAAATTTATTTTGCCATCTGCACTTTACAGTTGGAACTCTGGGAATTCAAATACAACATCTTTGCCTGTGAGCTTCTTGTAGACACCAGCAAAGGTCTCAACCTAGAAAAGAAATTACAGGGAATTAGATAAAAAGTACACAACGTACCAAAAGTAACACTGAAGGATTAAACTTATCTAACTGTCCAATTTTATTTTATAAACTAAATATAGCATTAAATGGTTCAACAATTTAAGGTCCAGTTCACACCAAACAATATAACCACCCATCACTTAAACAAGAATGCTAGAAAAATTCTGTGCACTGCATGGTTTACCTCCCCAGTAACGGCCCATAAGGCTCTGGGAAGACCTAGGAATATACAGGACGCCGTCCTCACCAGCTAAACGCCGGGGACATGCATGCTATCCAACGTCGTGGAACGGGATTGTACGTCATGGCACCAGAGTGCTACGCTCCCATACGCCACACGGACAGAGCCACATGAGAGCCGACTCACAGGATGTCCACGTTGGTCAGGTTGAGACAAGCAGCACTCACCTTGTGTTCAACATTGTTTTGCTGCGCCTTGTCGAGGTGAACCTTGATGAGCCGACTACTGTCCAGTTTCACGCGAATCCTCTTGCCAACAATCTCACTGGGGTAGACCAGGTCTTCAAGGATGGCGTCGTGCACGGCAGTAAGAGTTCGGCTATAAAACAAAACTATAATTAACCCTCATGATCCTTTGATATTCTAGTAAACAGCACTATATATAATCCTAAAGTATTCATGCACTAAAAACACTATTCTTTCATTTGAAATCTTTTACTGGGCTCAAATAATTCAATTATTTTTGTGGACATTCAGAGAAAATAGTCAAAGCCTAACATTACCAAGTGAGCAAATTAGAGGCTGCTCCATCAAAACTTTTAGAAAATGTTCATAACTGTTATAGTACATTAAGGTACCAGGCACAGCATGTATTACAATAGACACAGATTAGCATACTGAAATATGTCTTCTCTGTGATGAACGCTAAAGCTTAGTAGCATTTTAATCAGATTGTGATTAATTTCCCCATTTGCATTTCACCCATAGTAGTAGGTGCCATGACTTAATTATGACTGGGGGGCTTAACATATAATGAAAAGTAAGACCATTCTCACTCTCGTTATTGGACCAATTCTCTAATATTGTTTCATCTAAAAGCAGTAAAAGGTTTAGGGGTATTGAAGACACTTGTATTCAGCAATAACTAACAAATAGCAGAAAAAACATGGCCATATCACCCACTCCTACATAAGCATACGTTGAGTTCTTTAAATGTATACGGTGCACAAAAGGTTTGTCCCTTGCAAGTCAGTTTCTGAGCAATAAAATAAGTCTATTTCACATGTACTGTTAAACATGATCAAAGCAACAATTTTTAAAATATTGAGTGTGCACTGCATGGTTTACCTCCCCAGTAACGGCCCATGAGGCTCTGGGAAGACCTAGGAATATACAGGACGCAGTCCTCACCAGCTAAACGCCGGGGACACGCATGCTATCCAACGTCGTGGAACGGGATTTTACGTCATGGCACCAGAGTGCTACGCTCCCATACGCCACACGGACAGAGCCACATGAGAGCCGACTCACAGGATGTCCACGTTGGGTTATTTTTTAGATTGCATGATCAGTCTAGGTCAAGTACATTAAGCATCTACCCACACTAAATAATGCCTGTAATAAGAGCCAAGACTTACCTCCTGGGACGCTTCTGCTTGTTCTTTGTGCGACTTTTCCTTGTGGGCTTGGGCAGGATTCTCCTCTGTAATAAAAGAAAAAACCCTTGTTTAAAAAATAAAAACACAAATATGCAACTTCTAAGCATTCGGCTTTAGATCAGTTGAGATTGTGCACTGCATGGTTTACCTCCCCAGTAAAGGCCCATAAGGCTCTGGGAAGACCTAGGAATATACAGGACGCCGTCCTCACCAGCTAAACGCCGGGGACACGCATGCTATCCAACGTCGTGGAACGGGATTTTACGTCATGGCACCAGAGTGCTACGCTCCCATACGCCACACGGACAGAGCCACATGAGAGCCGACTCACAGGATGTCCACGTTGGTTGTGTACAATCATATAGTATCAAATACTGCAAACCTTCTCAAGTAAAGCTAATTTCAAACTGACAAACTTTCTCTTAAGTGGTTTGGAGTTGGATTTTTGTTTTAAAAGTGGAGTATCAGTCTATAATTCGATACAAATATAAACGAACCATAAGATCTCAAAAATGTGTAACAGTACAAATGGTCACCAAACCACAATAGCTTGACTTGTTTCTATCGAACAATGAGGAGACAAAATTATGAAACTATTTCATGTTTTGGACAGCAGACAAACACAGTGCTGTATGCACCACCCTCCAATCATAAACTAGCGCTCGGCCATGTGACAATGCCCACAAACATTGTATGTTTTATACAGTGTATACTGTAAATTGCTGTTTTGCTAAATTATGTACTATAATTTTAATTAACAATTTACAGTATACTACATCCTACTGATCATTATTCTTTAAATCTCACGGGTAGACCAGGCCATGTCTCCAATTACAATATTTAAGTTAAGATGGGGCCACAGAAACACATCTCAATCGTAAGTCAGGGACTTGCATTATTATTACACTATTTCAACTGTTAGTGTTCACCATGCACGTTTTTCTTATGAATAACCAGAATAAAATCCAGCTATTTTTGCTTTTGCTGATACCCTAAAGAGCAAGTTCTTATACATACATCTCCCTTGTGTTGGTGCAACACCATATTGAACTGTGGCTACTTAATTCTGAATGATGCTGGACTACAAAGTCTGCCAGTCAGATAAATGGAAGAGTTTGTGTCACTGTGTGCAGTGTACTAACTCATTAAACAGACATTTGGACTCTTACCCAAGCTACCACGTCAAGCCTATCTTGCATATCAAGGAAGTCAGAACATTTGGCTGGTTAAACACTAGAGCATTTACTTGACCAGTGAGCTAGATAATACATGTCTTGCACATTTGCACCAAACTTCCAGTGTGTGTGTGTGGGTGTAATATATATAAAAAAATGGCAACATCATTACCTGTGCAATAAAGACCACATGCTTGCCACTGAATTTCTTCTCCAGCTCACGCACAAGCCGCACCTGAATCTTCTGGAAGGCCTTCAGCTGGGGTACGGGCACGAAGATGATGATTGCCTTTCGGCTACCACCAACCTCAATTTCCTGAAAGAATAAAAATCCAACAGCGTTTCTCCACAACAGCCCCAAACACAAGACATCACATGATCACACAATGTAAGAAATAACATCCTCAGAGATTGAGATTGTGCACTGCATGGTTTACCTCCCCAGTAAAGGCCCATAAGGCTCTGGGAAGACCTAGGAATATACAGGACGCCGTCCTCACCAGCTAAACGCCGGGGACACGCATGCTATCCAACGTCGTGGAACGGGATTGTACGTCATGGCACCACTAGAGTGCTACGCTCCCATACGCCACATGGACAGAGCCACATGAGAGCCGACTCACAGGATGTCCACGTTGGGTTGGTAAATATTCAACACAACTACACCTAAAGCCAAGTTTTCTTATCTATTTACAATTTTTTTTTTATCTATGATTTGAGCACTTCTCTCCCAACATGCCACCAAATCTTAGATGCATGAAAGTAGGGGTAGAGGTGGGTGGGGATGGGTTAGTGTTTAAAATCTAGATTGATTAGAAATCACAGTGATATTCTTTCATGCTTTCTTACTAAATACTAGATTTATCAATTTAAGAATTCAATTATATACACACAAATGCAAGAGAAGTCTAAATATCTGAGTATTTCCATAATGATGTGCATAAGCATGTAACTGAGAATGGGTTTAACCCTCGTGTCTTATTTACCAGCCAGTTAATGTGAATCATGTTTAGGATTTACCATATACATTATATAAATTTATATAAGATCTGACCTTAGCAGCAGTAATGTTGAGCTCCCGCAGCTGAGCCTTCAGATCGGAGTTCATCTCCAGCTCAAGAAGAGCCTGTCACACAGGATTAAAGCCAAAAGCTCAACAAACAATAATCAGATTACAGGGGATGTATGAAATAATGTTTGGTTTCTGGTCTTACCTGGGAAATGCCAGACTCGAACTCATCTGGCTTTTCGCCATTCGGCTTCACGATTTTCGCGCTGCTACTGAACATGGCCTAGGACTGAGACAACACAGGCACCAGGTCACACCTCAGCCACAAGCTTCTCTTCAGCTACATATAAACTGGGGCTGCTGTTTCAGATAAATATACAGCACAGACATGTAGAGGTTTACAAAAGCACCAGGCATTGTGCACTACAGCGGTATGGTGAACTACAAGCCCTGTGAACAGAGGGGAGCAGTGTGGCGAAAAGTGCTCTCGGCGTGGGACCGTTAGCATTAGCTAACACCAGCTCCACACTGAGGAGCAGGAGGTAAAACTAGTCAGATTTACTCAGTTTTATATCCAAATAAAGTTCATTTCCTCTTCCTTAATAACCTATAATATATACTCCGAGTAAACCACAGCCCCACAAGCAGGCCCGAGCCATTTCTACCGCGCTTCTCCAAGTACACTGAGTTACCTCGTCTCGCCATGTCACAAAATAATCACTCCAAACTACCATCCGACTCAACAAGCGCCTTTATCTAACGCATCCCGGTGTACTTACACCATACAACCAAAAAAATAAATGACCAACCGCCTATTTTGACCATTTTAAGACGCTTTCGGCTCGAGGCATTAGACTGAACTAACCTACCTCAGTCAACGACGGCCTGGAAAGAGGCCGTCATCTCGCGAGAGGCCGGTAAAAGCGCGTCGCCCCGGAGCATCATGGGAAATGCATTTGTTTTTCCGGTCTGTAGAGGGCGCGCGCTGCCTTGTGAAAGCATGCTGAAGAGAGCGATATCAATAAACTTTATAAAGTACATAAAGTACTTTATAAAGTGCCCACTGCTTGTAGGGCACTTATTGATAAATATAGCTATAGTAATAATTCATCCTCACATCTTCTCACT
This sequence comes from Silurus meridionalis, assembly GCF_014805685.1. NCBI lineage: Eukaryota > Metazoa > Chordata > Actinopteri > Siluriformes > Siluridae > Silurus > Silurus meridionalis. Next base: position 16,365,732 of record NC_060906.1, read on the forward strand.
ACTAATGTTCTCTTATTGTGAGCTCTTTAAATAAAAAAAATAGTCATTTATTTATGCGATTAAAGGACCCTCTGATTAGACTTAGCATAGTATAGTATAGTATATGTTAGACAGTTACAGTGGTTTTCCTTTGCGTGTGTGCTTAAGAGTTTACCAATGTTTACATGAAGTTCTTTTTTATGCAAGAAAACTACGACTATAGATAGATGGACAAGCAGGCTTTTATTCGAATTCCAACCTTATAGAATACAGTACAGGGTAAAACAAAAAAAATGTTCCTCAAGGTTCCTCAAGGACCAAGGTGCTCCATGAGACTACATACATTAACAAAAACAAAAACACAGACACAGAATTACCCCAAAATAACTGGTGCACGAAATAAAGTTTATTTAGTGCAAAATGAACAACATAAAAGAGTAAGAAACAGTCATAGGTTCTCTGTTAAGATAAAATGGCCTCATACATCTGCCTCTTTAAAACCAACCTGCTGCATGTCTTTCTTCACCACATACATTCTTCTGCTGATATACATACATATACATGTATATATATATTATATGTATATGTATACATTATATATATATATACACACACATACACACAGTGAGTAAAATAAGTATTTGAACACCCTGCTATTTTGCAAGTTCTTCCACTTAGAAATCATGGAGGGGTCTAAAATTGTCATCGTAGGTGCATGTCCACTGTGAGAGACATAATCTAAAAAAAAAAAATCCAGAAATCACAATATATGATTTTTAAACTATTTATTTGTATGATACAGCTGCAAATAAGTATTTGAACACCTGAGAAAGTCAATGTTAATATTTGGTACAGTAGCCTTTGTTTGCAATTACAGAGGTCAAACGTTTCCTGTAGTTTTTCACCAGGTTTGCACACACTGCAGGAGGGATTTTGGCCCACTCCTCCACACAGATCTTCTCTAGATCAGTCAGGTTTCTGGCCTGTCGCTGAGAAACACGGAGTTTGAGCTCCTCCAAAGATTCTCTATTGGGTTTAGGTCTGAGACTGGCTAGGCCATGCCAGAACCTTGATATGCTTCTTACAGAGCCACTCCTTGGTTATCCTGGCTGTGTGCTTCGGGTCATTGTCATGTTGGAAGACCCAGCCTCGACCCATCTTCAATGCTCTAACTGAGGGAAGGAGGTTGTTCCCAAAATCTTGCAATACATGGCCCCGGTCATCCTCTCCTTAATACAGTGCAGTCGCCTGTCCCATGTGCAGAAAAACACCCCCAAAGCATGATGGTACCACCCCCATGCTTTACAGTAGGGATGGTGTTCTTGGAATGGTACTCATCATTTTTCTTCCTCCAAACACTATTTAGTGGAATTATGACCCAAAAGTTCTATTTTGGTTTCATCTGACCACATGACTTTCTCCCATGACTCCTCTGGATCATCCAAATGGTCATTGGCAAACTTAAGACGTGCCTGGACATGTGCTGGTTCAAGCAGGGGAACCTTCCGTGCCATGCATGATTTCAAACCATGACGTCTTAGTGTATTACCAGCATTAACCTTGAAAACGGTGGTCCCAGCTCTTTTCAGGTCTGGGCTGATTTCTTACCTTCCTTAGGATCATTGAGACCCCACGAGGTGAGATCTTGCATGGAGCCCCAGTCCGAGGGAGATTGACAAACATGTTTAGCTTCTTCCATTTTCTAATGATCCAACAGTGGACCTTTTTTCACCAAGCTGCTTGGCAATTTCCCCGTAGCTCTTTCCAGCCTTGTGGAGGTGTACAATTTTGTCTCTAGTGTCTTTGGACAGCTCTTTGGTCTTGGCCATGTTAGTAGTTGGATTCTTACTGATTGTATGGGGTGGACAGGTGTCTTTATGCAGCTAACGACCTCAAACAGGTGCATCTAATTTAGGATAATAAATGTAGTGGAGGTGGACATTTTAAAGGCAGACTAACAGGTCTTTGAGGGTCTGTCTAGCCGATAGACAGGTGTTCAAATACTTATTTGCAGCTGTATCATACAAATAAATAGTTTAAAAATCGTATATTGTGATTTCTGGATTTTTTTTTTAGATTATGTCTCTCACAGTGGACATGCACCTACGATGACAATTTCAGACCCCTCCATGATTTCTAAGTGGGAGAACTTGCAAAATAGCAGGGTGTTCAAATACTTATTTTCCTCACTGTGTATATATATATATATATATATATATATATATATATGTATATGTATATATATATATATGTCCCTTCTCAGCACACATCCAAACCATCTCAATCGTGCCTCTTTCACCTTGTGTCCAAAACATCGTACCTGCACGGTCCCTCTAATAAGCAAATTTTAATCCTGTTCGTCCTCATCACTCCCAATAAAATCTCAGCATCTTAAACTCTGCCACCTACATAGCCTCTTAGCCTCTACAACATAGCAGGTCTGACTACAGTCTTATAAACTTTTCCTTTCACTCTTGCAGATACCCTTCTATCACATATCACTCCTGCCACTCTTCTTCATTATGCCTGCACTCGTTTCTTCACTTCTCTAACACACTCTCCATTACTTTGCACCCCAGTTGACCCCAGGTACTTAAACTCATCCAAAATGGAAGAAGCTTTGGTTAATTATTTACATCACAAATAACTTTCTTTCGGCATCTCCCATGAGGGGTCGCCACAGCGGATCATTCGTATTCGTGATCCACATGTTCGATTTGGCACGTTTTTACTTTGGATGCCCTTCCTAACACAACCCTCCCCATTTATCTGGGCTTGGGACCTGGACTAAGAGTGCACTGGCTTGTGCAACCCTAATGGCTGGGGTTGGTTCCCTGACCGGGAATCAAACCCTACCTGTGATTTTTTTACAGGGGTTTGTAGACTTGATATTGTTACTATATTATATCTGGAAGTTAAGTCATATTAACTTGACTTCTATCTGGTTGAGTCGAAATGTTTCGTCACTCATCTGAGCAGCTATTTCCGTCTGAGTGAAGTTGTGGCTAGATTGCACAATTTGTTTATCTTGGCATTGGATAGGGCTCCTTAGGTGTGGCTTTTCTGGTGGACTGGTGAAGAGGTCTTGATCTTCTTGGGGATAGAAAATTCTTCTCTCAACAGAGGTGGTGGTCTTAGGCATAACCTGGGGGTAGCTTAGTGCTTAAGGTATTGGACTTTGTATCTGAATGTCACTCCTAGGCCACTGAGCAAGGCCCTTAATCCTATAGCTGCTCATTTGTTAGAATGAGATAAATGTAAGTCACTCTGGATTAAGGTGTCTGCCAAATGCCATAGATGAACCTGTCTTCTAGCTTCCCCCCCCCCATCCACTCCCATATTTGCTGATTGTTATATAGACTGAAGAAGCTGTTTGGATGAGCAGTGAAATGTTCAGATCCAACCAGATAGACGTCCAGTTGACATGAAACAACTTTCAGATAACTGCACCTGGATGACTGAGAATCTTCACAGACACACTTACACAGATCAGGCATAATAATAAGACATTATAACAATATGACAAGTGAAGTGATTATTTAAACACTGATTATTTCTGATTATTATTAGCACCTGTTAGTGGGTGGGATATATTTGGAAGCAAGTGAACATTTGGTTCTCAAAGTCGATGTGTTAGAAGCAGGTAAACTGGGTAAGAGTAAGGATTTGGACGAGTTGGACTAAGACAAGCTAAGGCTCATTGATACACGTGGGGAGGGAAGTCTGGCAAGTGTGGTCTGATCCAACAGACAGGCTCCTGTAGCTCAAATTGCTTAATAAGTTAATGCTGATCAGGACTATTTCTGCAGCAAAAGGCGACCAACACAACACAATAGTAGGCAGTTGGTCATAATGTTATGCCTGATCGGTGTATATTGTATATGCTGTGTATTCCAGGCCACTAGGTGCACCAAAGCGTTTGTTAGACTTCGTTATATCTAGACGAAGAAGAAGCAGTGCAGCGTCTGACCTGCTGGATGAGGATGAACTAGACTTGTGTCGCAGCAATTTATTTGTTTACTTTTGGTAAATATTTATTTAGTCGTGTTACAAAAAAAAGTTCCCCACTCTTATAGACCCAGATATCCGCCATGTTTGGCTAACTAGCTAGCTAACAAGTCTTATTTTCAGTCAGGGGATTTTAGGGATTTCTTGGTGAACAGTCTGAGTCTGGGTTTTGTTTACTAATGGACTGAGAAGAGGTTATGTTGAGATTGTCCACTGTGTCTAGTCTTTTACGCAGAACTCTGTGTGTCCGTTCTGAGGAAATGAGTAAGAAAGGTAGTTTTTTTTACGCCGTGAGGAAAGGACACAGGCCTGGTGTGTACAAATCATGGTAAGAACCACAAGTTCTTACATTCTCCTCTAACACATCCAGTTTAATCCTTACATCATGCGTCAATGTCTCTTCCTTTTTCCCCAAAGGGACGAGTGCAAGTTTCAAGTGGACAGATTCCCTGCTGCTCGCTATAAAAAGTTTGCTAGTGAAGATGAAGCCTGGGATTTTGTAAGAAATGAGACAACGTCCACAGAGAGTAATTATCAATCCCTGTATTTACTCTTCCCTGGTTTTCTTATATGGTTGTAATAAAGAAGTAAAGCTCTTTATTGCTCAAGATTTTTGTGTCTGTAGAGTCTGAAGCCACTTTGCCTAGTACAAGTGTTCCTGTTGGCTCTAAGAGGTCCATTGAAGATGATGAGGGTGATGTTGGGGCGAGCAAAAAACGAGCAAAACATGAGCCTTCTGTCGATGATGAGACTAAAGGACTCACTTGCATGGGTAACAAATTGGAGCTTTATTTTAAGTAAGAGGATCCTTACTTGTTAATCAGCAAGGAGAATTGAAGTCAAGTCTAAACGTGTGTGTGTGTGTGTGTGTGTGTGTGTGTGTGTGTGTGTGTGTGTGTGTGTGTGTTTTGTCTGTAGGAGATGCAGTGGTGGTGTACACAGATGGCTGTTGTACGAACAATGGGAGACATGGAGCTCGTGCAGGAATCGGAGTGTACTGGGGCCCGGATCACCCTCTGTGAGTAACACCCTTTAGTAGGGTCATAAGAAGCATATTTTCTAAACAAAGGTTGTGATCTCAAAGTCTTTAGTAACAAGTTTGGAGTCTTTTTTTCTGAGCCGTTTCGTTTGTTCTTCGCTCAATTTCCTGCAGTAACGTTGCAGAGAGGTTATCAGGGAGACAAACCAACCAACGAGCTGAACTACAGGTGAGGATGAGGCTGTCATAATCAGGTCATTTAAAGCGGTCAATCAAGTAAATAAAACGAGGGCCGCTTTCTGTCGACATGGATTCGGCTTGCTCTTTGATTAATTTCAGATTGTAGTTATGATTAATCATCTAATGGCTTTTGATGACAAAGTTAAAACAATACAGCAGTGCTCAGGGTATTGCATACACCAACTTCAATACAGGGAGTCGGAATACTTTGAGCTTGTATTCAGTTCTAGAAATATTGACTCTCAATTTACACAATGATGGAAAGAAACCTTCAATTTTTTTATTTTTTTATTTTGTTATTTATTAATTTTTTATCTCTAACCAAACTCCTGTATCACAATCATTAGAACACTTGGATCATATGAACTAGAGACAGAAGCAAATACAACTGCTTTATTGGGCTTATATATAAAGCCCAATAATGCAGTTGTATTTATTTTTTTTTTTTCCTTCTCACCTCAAGTACGAACATTTCTGCTTTGTCTGTTTGCTGCTCTTAAATTCTTTTTACATGTCTGATGTCAGGCAGCCTGCAGGGCATTGGAACAAGCCAGAGATATGGACATCAAAAAGCTGGTGCTCTACACAGACAGCAAGTTCACGATTAACGGTTTGTCACTGCCATCTGAGTTCATATAAAAGCAGACTTGAAAGCACTTGATCACTTTTATCATAGTTTTAATAGTTTATGATGTAACACAATCTTCATATTCACATTTTCAGTGTAGCTCATGTAGTCCTGCATGTTTTCTGCTTAATAAAGGGATTACCAGCTGGGTAAAGAACTGGAAAACCAATGGCTGGAAACTCAGAACAGGTGGTGAGGTGGTCAATAAAGAGGACTTCCAGCAGCTTGATGAACTCAATGAAGAGCTTGATGTTAAATGGGTATGTTTTCTGATACAGTAGGTGTGGTCGCAATCAGATTCAATTAGAACAAATACATTGGGTGGTGTGTGTGTGTGTGTGTGTGTGTGTGTGTGTGTGTGTATGTATGTATATTGGTGGAACCCACTTATCTCGACCTCTGTTAACTCACCAACCCTATAATGTCGACGTTTTTGAAGTGGAACCGCCAAATTCTCGCTTTGTCCTAGCATTTTTAATCGGTTATGCCGATATTTTTTACATTATTTTTTTTTAATGTCGCCGTACCCTAATATCTCAAGCACAAGGGGGCAAATTTGCCACTTAACGTCGGTTATGTCAGGAATCCCCCTGCCACGCCCTCTTCGGCTCAGTGATGCACGTGGGGAGTGAAGGTTGAACCGTGTGGTCTGATCCAACAGATGAGCTGCTGTAGCTCAAATTACTGAAAAAGTTCATTCTGTTAATGATCGATGGGTCTGAACTGTTTCAGCAGCAAAAGGGGACCAACACAATATTAGGAAGGTGGTCATAATGTTATACCTGACCGGGGGCCGTATGTATGTATGTGTGTGCCCATGTCCAGACCTGTCTGTTCTGTTCCATATAAGGCTAGATTAGCTTAAAAAAAGTCTATTCGAGTAGAAAATGTTGAAATTGACTCACTTTACCATGATGGTGAGAGATTGTTCTGTTTCATGTCATTTTTGTATCTACCATCAAAAAGCTGTTTTCCTACCAGTGACAAACTGAACTCTTATTTACTTGAATGGGGATCAATCCATTCGTCTTTCCACATAATTAATTTACATCTCTTCTTTGCCTCTGGGCTTTAGATTGGTTTATTAAGAAATCATTAAGTATTACATTAAATGAGAAGGTCTAATGTAATGCATTCTTTATATTTCAGATGCATGTCCCAGGTCATGCTGGTTTTTTGGGAAACGAGGAGGCAGACAGACTCTCCAGAGAAGGAGCATCAAAACCTTATTAGTAGTTGGCTTTAGTTAATGAAGACTGCTGCTGCTGTTAAGCGCATGAGCTCAGGTTAATAATGGTGTTCATGTGTTTTGTCATTGTGTAAAGTCCCTTTTCTTTGACATTTTTCATATTTTCTTTTCCTTTTTGAAATTTTTTTCAAATGTCATCATCGCAAACCTTACATGCTTCTTAAAGGAGTTAAATGTTTTTTTGTGGATACGTTAGCTGTAATTAATGGTCTTTAGACCATATTATGTAATTTATTTATTTCAGGGTCCAGTTTATAATGTGGAGTTTTTGACAGTGTGAGAACCCACTCACGGTAATACCGCAGTGTAACACCAGATGGCACTAAAGTTTTTTCCTTTGGTTTGGTACTGACTCGAGGCATAACGTGTTTATAAAAGAGTGAAAAGAAATGCAAATCAACATTTTAAAGCATTTCTACATCACTTAATTAGTTGTACTGTTACTTTCACCACTAGCAATCTTTCAGGGGGGAACCTAAGCTCAGAACTTTTCATTTATTACATATGTTACACCAAACATGGACTTGTTTATGTCTGATTACTTAACCTAAGATGTATGATTGTGATGGTTTTTCATCATTTCTGTTTTATATTTCTAGTATGGTAAATGTAAGATGCATATTACAGCATGATGATTGGAAGTACACAGAGCACTGTGACCTCTCAGGTACGAGCTCAGCAGTGAGATGGTGTCCTCTGAGCATCGTGCGTTTGTTTCCTGTCTGGCTGGATGAGTGCTCTCTGCAGTAAGCCTGTGTCTAGACACCGATGCTACATGTTAAAATTCTGATAAGCCCTGCAGCAAAGGGGGAGAAGTAAGAAGATATTCTCCTTCATGAGAAGAAGGCAGGTGTGAATCCCAACATGCCTACCAGCATGCTCTGTTCTGATCTCCACTGCAGCGCCTCAGCTCCTCTGGAGGCCTGTGGAGACGTGTACCGTTGATGCTCGGATATGAAGGCAATACCTTTGGGCTGAGACTGAGGATTCATATCACTAGCAGGGTGTTGAGCGTGTATCACCTCACCCAGCTTGTAGTTGTCGTTTTGCGCAGAACTCCGTTGTGTGTAATAGACCCAGGTGACATTAGTATACCGTGCTGCAGTCTTTTTGATGGAGCTGAAAGAACTTTAGCTAGAGCTTCAAGCTCAACTCCTTCTGACAGACTGGTGCGTGGCCCGTTCTGGCACGACACACGCATGCAAGCAAATAGCTTTCGAAGAGTTTATGTTCTGAATCAGAGATCCCTCCACCTTTCTCTGTTTGATAGTCAGACACTGTGCTAATTCGCCAAAGATGAAGGGAGTGGAGGAGGGGCAGCAAACGTGCTGTCATTAGCGCGCATCTGGTCTCACTGCTCTTCAAACAGTGCCTCGCAGCTGACTCGGCTCCTCCAACCTGGGAGCAGAAAGTGTAGGGGAATTTCCGATAATGAATCCAGTGCGAGGCCTGCTTTTATTATTTTTTTTGCCATAACATCAATGGCGGTGCCCCGCTGTGCAGGCACGTGGAGTCACAATCAAACACATTGGCACATCATAACCAAGCAGACATCTGTTTCCATGACAGCTGTCTGGAGCAACATCAGCATAAGTAACTCCCGCCTCAGAACTTAGCCTGACTGTTTGATATCTCTAGTGAAATAGAGAGGAAGAGAATTCTGTTAGGAAGGCAGGCTGGTGTGGTGTTTGGTTGCACTAATGTAGAAAAGGAAGTTTGAAGCAAGCATGATCAGAAACCTGAGCGGTGAGTGAACCAAATCTTGATGATCTGTAGAAAAGCTACTTGAGAGGAGAGAGAAGCAATACAGATACTGCTAAGGGTTGTGAAGCTTGGTGGGAATAAATCTGGGAGGAAGCAATCTCGGTGCCCCTTCGGCAGCTCTGAGTGAAACATACAAGAGGTTCGGCTCGGGCCACTTAATCTGTGTAAATGCTTTGCTCCGGACCTGTTCTGCCAGGGATTGTGCTTTTCCCTGCCTGACCTGCATATAGCTGTGAGGTGGACTGTTACACACAGAAATTAAATCTGACCTTATTTACCCAGATTGTTTCATTTGTTATTGTTGCACCATATAGTGATATCTTTGTTGCCATCTGATAATCACACCTACATGTCTATTTTGAATATCAGAGCCCAGATGTAGTCTGCATTTACTGTTCCAGAATAGCTTTATACTGGATAAAAGGGAGTAGTTGTGGATTTCCTTCTGTGGACACTATAGCATTATTAAGGTAAGGCACATCAATGTTTCAGTTCATCCCAAAGGTATTTAGTGAGGTTTAAGGGCTCTGTGCAGGTCACTCATGTTCTTCCACTCTAGCCTTAACAAACCATACAGAGCATATAAAGACCTCATGCATATTTGTGTGCTCCCAACTTTGTAGCACTGATTTGGAAGAACCATTGCACAGCTATTAGAAATCTTTCTTAAGTTTGAGCCTATAATATGTTTCAGTAAACACTGATCAGGCATCAGTGTTGGTCCCGCTTTTGCTGCTTTCCTGACCCATCGAGCATTAACAGCATTAACCTCTTCAGCAATTTGAGCTATAGAAGCTTGTCTGTTGTTCATCGGACCTAACAGTCCAGCCTTCGTGCTCCACGTGCATCAGTAAACCTTGGCCCCCCATGACCCTGTATTATGCCTAGATGGTGTATGTGCAATGAACGCATTGGGTCTTCAAGTTCTATGTGGCCTGCTTGCTGCCTCGCTGTTTGTGATTAGCTCATCAATTCATCACTCAGGTGAAATCTGCTGCATCCAGTTAACATTGTAAGAAAAATTCATCTTACTGCCTGTAAAGTATTTTGGGTTTAGGGAAGATTTGAAGGTAAATTCTGTCTAAAGTCTATATACAGTTCTCTGTGTGTGAAAATCCTTCTGCCCGTCTGGTACCAATATCATGGTTAAAGTCGCTGTGATTTACAATTTCCCCCAATACTGATGTTTGATGGGAACATTACCTGTGTCTGCAGAATATTCTGCATTGTGCTCCAGCCACATAATTGGATAACTGAATAAATGTATTGGTGTTTCTATTAACGTGGATGGGGGTGTATATTGAGAATGACTAAGATACTGCCAATGAAAATCTTATCAGAATGAAAAACAAAAGGTTTATGTATTGTCAAATGAAAAGACATGACACGAGGGATACCGATAATTGACACTAGGGCACAACCATCAGAAACATCCTTGCTGGTCTGGAATAATTTTCAGAGGGTCAGTTAACTCCATAATCTATTAAACTGTTGACAAAATGTCCAGGTCTGGAAGTCTGGAGGAATACTGAATTCTCTCACTTGGTGTTTTGATGATGGTGGTTTGATGAGAGTGCTGTCTAATGCATCACTATAAAACATGACATGACATTTAACTGGGTTCAAATCTGGTCCCTGTGAAAGCCAAAGAATATGATTTACACCAGTTTCATACTCATAAAGCAAGGCAGTGAGCCCCCGAATCATTGAACATTGTCATTCTGGAGGAGACCCACTCCCATCAGGTCAGAAATGTTTCATCACATAGTAAAGTTGATCAGTCAGTAGAATCTTTAATCATTTTTCTAAGAGGATGACTAGATCTAAATCATGAAAACAAAGCAAAACAAAACAAAAAAATCTCCGGAGGAACCACACGTCAAGACACTGGCATATAATTTGGGGCAAATATAGATATGAAATATAGATGTTGACATTAGCTCTAAAATAATATAAATATTAATTAAAACATTAAATTGTTTGTGATACTGGTATTATCAGTGTTTTCCCCTTTCTATGTGCAAGTTTGCATCCTACAATAATTCGTCAGTTTCAAACTGAGCTTTACTGAGGTTAATTCACATTTGATTGGACTGTTTTAGCAATTTTTAATGCGCTTTCTATGAGTTCCACCACTTTCAAATTCAACATTAACCCCTGTATAACCCCTGTAATACCCCATCCAGAGTGTATCCTGGCATTCTGCCTGATGTCCTCGAGATCTACTTTAACCCTGAACATGATAAAGTGGTTAGTGAAGATAAATGAATGAATTTAAAATAGATTTCATGAAAAATTGCAATTGTTGGACCTATAAAACCCACATACTTTTTAAAGCATTTGTTCATCGATCAATAAGTGGGTTTTGTTGCATGATGTTAAATAAAGAAAAAGTAGTGAGATCAGTGAAAACTGTGTTTAACTACAGTCTGGCCAGTACATGTTGTTATCCTGTGCAGAGATCAGCTTGGCAGACTCTCGCTTACCCTTGACCATGAATCTGGGGAGAGAAACGGAGAGCAAGTCAGGACAAGGTGAAGAACAAATGGTGCCATTAAAGGAAGCAGCTGCTTACTGGAGCTGTGGTTGCTCTGGCCGACCCTTCTATCCTTAATGATGGCAAGGTCAGCTGGGCAGCTCTGCTCTCCACCACTCTGCACAACTCAACCATCCATCAGCTCAACACTTCTCATTATGCAGGGGTGCTCTAACCAGGCGTGAGATATCATTACCATGATGGGAGAGGCCTCTGTGTATGGATCAGTGGCACACGGATTGAAGGACTGAGCTTGATCCTCTCACTCCTCTGTGTGTGTGTGTGTGTGTGTGTGTGTGTGTGTGTGTGTGTGTGTGTGTGTGTGTGTGTGTGTGCGCGTGTGTGTGGAATCCTCCCATTCATTGTCTTCACTAAAATGTGCAATGAAGCTGATCATAATTATAAAGAAGACAGCAGCCTGCGTAAACCTTTGGACCAAAAAATAGCTGCAATTGTTCATGCTGGCAGAGACCAACACTCGACTGACTTGACTCTGATTGAGGCAGAAATGGCAGCGTGGGATTTTGTCTCTCCATGGCGCTTGAGTTTGAAGCATTTTAATTTTGTTAGCAATAATACTGCTGGGCTGCATTAAAGCGTTAAATTGTGCTAATGTTCTTCCCCTGGCACTTGTGCCGCTTTGGAAAATAAACTCTTAATTGCCACAGTCCAATCCACATGTGAGCATGGTTTACTGGAGGGCGGTGGTCCTCTATAACCCAGTGTTCAATACAAAGTAGAAGTATTAAAGATAAAGGCATAGAATAGAATTGCAAAAGGAATATTAGGTATATGAAGATAAAGCAGGCTGCAAAATGTTAAACGACCTTCACTAAGTAAAACAAGGACAAAGATCATGAAAGCTTACAATGGAGTCTGAAATTGGAAGCCACTCACCAAAAGGGGAATACCACCTGAGAAATTAGAAAATGGACCAAGGAAAGAAAGAAAGAAGACTGTCTTAATGGGGAGTTTGAGGTTGTCAAATCTCCTGGAAACCAATATGAACAGCTCAGTGGTGCCCCCTGCCTACTGTCTGGGGAATTTCCTGTTATTTGAACTGACTCATCCATCAAATGTCTCTCTATTTTTCTTTCTTTCTACTCCTCATCTCCTCTGTTCCTTCCCAGAAAACAATAAAGCGTCGCTGTGACAAGACATCTATACAGGCTCTGCTTCCATAACACAAGCTGGCTTTGAGGATTCAGAGAGAGACAGAGAGAGAGAGAGTAGCCAGAGAACACTGCATCTCATCAGCAAACAGCAGTGGCTGCCTTCAATTTAATTAGCCTCCCACGAGATCCTCACCTGACGGCACCAGCCTGAATGGATTTGTGTATATGTTGTGCACGGTATTGAATATTTGAAGTGGAGATCAAATGGGTGTCCGCAGTTGATTTAAGGTTATGAGCAATGAAAGATTGTCCCTTTTTTCTTTTGACTGGATGTCTCAGAAGGATGCCAAGGCAGAGACGAGGAGGAAAAGTAAGAGAGACAGGTAGAGAGACTGCTTTCAGACTGCAGCTGACTGCACCATGAAGGCTAATCTCTCTCTCTCTCTCTCTCTCTCTCTCTCTCTCTCTCTCTTTCTTTTTCTCTCTCTCTCTGTGTCTGACTCTCTCTCGTCACCCCACCTCTCTCAAATTCCATCTCCTTTGTGAGATGAGTCAGACCAGACGAAGGTTTGTTGTGCCACATTTTCTGTCTCGTTGGAGCATGGCCTTCTGGAACTGCAGATGCCCTCTGAACACACACACACGCAGCACAGCAGCTTGATGCAAAATGGAGCAGTCGAGGTGCGTGGCAGGGAGTGATTCACCAGCAGCCCCTAAAGAAGACCTTGTGGGACTATTAGAATGAACTGTGCCTTTGTGCCATCATCCCCATTCACACAAGCATACATCACACTACTGTGAATACACACTGTGTGTGTTTGTGTATCAGAGCAAACTCAGTGAGGGCCAGCGTTCCACGTTTTGGTTACACAGAAAATCCTTATCCAACCATTCTCCCCCACCACACCTGAGAGATGGATCATTGGTGCCTGCATTGCCCCTGGAGCCACAGTGCCCACCACTGCTTAATCATAAGAGAGAAAAAAAGTAGGATGGATTCATGAGACACATCTCTCAACACTGAGCCTGTGCCATCTGCTGAGCTTGGCAGCTTGCAGTGCCTGTGGGTGAAGCGCAACACTATCCATTTCTTTCGCTATTACCTACTGCCCATGAGAGGGCTGCATGCACAGTTTCTACATGCACAAAGTATTTTTAATCCTTTTTTTGTTTGTTATTTCATATACTTCCATTTTATATATTCATCTTAAATAGATATACGTGACATTAAACATAATCGTTATACAGGTTCCTGTGATGGATTCACAATTTCCAGTCCCCCATAAATGTTCATTTAGATTCTAATCAGGAGGTAGACCATCAAGGCCTTCAATTCTGGCTGTATGATTGTCTTTTTTGCCAGATTTAGTTTTTTTTGGGAAATCTTCCTCTTGTATTCCCCTGGTACCTCTGTCCATTCATGTTTGCTTTGATGCCATGGAATGCCTCAGTATATTAGCAGAGAAGCCGATTCCTATCCAGATGCTCCCACCACCACATTTCACTGTAGCTGTGGCTGTGTTTGGATTGTACCTGAAAACCCTTTCTTCTCCAAACATGATGTGCTGAATTATTGCCGCACTGTTATGCTTTTATAGTTTAGTTTTGATTCTGATTTGTTTAAATGCTTTCAGACAAACATTTCTGTGATTTGTTTTTCATCCTGCAACCATTTTCAATTCGATTCTCAGATTCCGTATCATTAGTCTGAGAGTGTGTAGGGAGGTCTTGTGTGTTGTGTCTATCCTTTGGATGATTAGCTGTGGTTTCATGGTTCCTTCTTACCAAAGTATTATGGTACCAATTGTACTGATAGATATTTGTAATGTTTTTGCTGTTTGCCTTGTACCTTCAAGCATCAAAACAGTGTTGTTTGATTTTGTTGTCCCTGAGAAGTGCTTGAAGGTGTAGGAAGCCTCTTCACTGTTGCAACTCATGTGAAACTTCGTCCAGGTGCAATTTACACATCATTTCTTTTGGCAGAATTTACAATATATCTATTATTTATAGATGTATGCAGATATAAACCATAGGTAAAACCATTGAAGTACCATAGTAAAGCTATAGTGTACCAGAGTAAAAAAAAAAAAAGGACAGTATTGTGTATTAATTGGAATTACTGGAGTTTAAGCAGTATGTGGAGTGTATGGGGCAGTGTTGGAAGCATGAGGTCATTCACCTGCCACCCATTTATCAGCCAATGCCACCAAGCCCCACAGCTCCTCTGTCACCTTGACAACACAGTCCACAGCAGCCTGCCCTGCATGGAACCTAGCTATTGATTTTCATCTCTCTCTCTCTCTCTCTCTCTCTCTCTCTCAACTAGCTTTTTTGCATTCATTTGTTCCCCCTGTCATTTTTTATTCCTGTTTTTATTATTCTCTCTATCTTCATATTCCCACTCTGATTTCTTTAGCTCTGAATGTACCCAGGAATGTGCATGTATATTTTCATTCTGTGTATGAACGTGCACTGCATTATTTGCGTTAAAACCGGTTTTAACCAAATATTATGGTCAAACGCAATCTTTAGCTTTTTTTTTTTCCCGCTCCTTTTCTCTCTCAAGCAGCAGAGACTTGGCACCATTCCCAGTCTGAAGTCAGCCTAGCATGGAAGCCAAGAGGGAGTTGAGTGGCACTGCCAGCTAAGGGCACTGCGGCATTTCAGCTGAAGTGTCACTGAGGTGTGTGGATTGGAAAGGGTGCCGCCATTAAAATGATTTTGTCGCTAATGAAAAGAGAAATACAGCGTTTTTGTATACAACAGTCCACACGCATATACAGTAAATGCACATTAAACCTTTACCCTCACTCACAATCTCATCATCATGAGCACACTCATGCATATACGCATCCATGCCCTGTCACTTACCCCTTTACCAGTAGAGAGCAACCCAAAAACAAAGTTCTTTTGTTGAAGATATAAAAGCTGCACATTTGCATAAATTCATAATTGCCACTAATTTCATTATTACCCTGTTTGGATCACTCTCTCTCTCTCTCTCTCTCTCTCTCTCTCTCTCTCTCTCGCCTCTTACTTCAGAAGTAATGCCACCCTGCGTGGTCACATGATTAAATGTGGTTTATAGACAGACAATTGCATGTTAGAGGAAACAATATCTTTCAGTCAGACAAAGTTGGAATGCTAGAGATCAATGAAGGACCCCTGTTTACATTCCACCTGTATTGATTTGCAGTATGAAGAGATTCACAGCTGTCAGAGAGTCATAATAGTAGATGATGAGAGCCTCCATGTCTCCAGCCAGCAGGGGGAGGTGCTGTGAGGCGGGTTGTGCCTTTCGGCTCCATCCTTATTTGGTTTAGTTAGCATTCAACCCCTGTCTGCTCACTTCTTAAGTTGCAGCTGGCCTCCTTCCTGCCTCACACGAAATTCAGTCCAGCTCAGAAATTGTCAATAAACCTTCCACAGGCTCATTTCTTGTTCTCTGTCTCTGCATTTACTTCAAAGTATAATATCGTTGAAGGGAAGGGAATGTGATAATGACTCCAAGGATCCCAAATAGCCCCAGAGAACCTTCTGAGAATTAAAACTGTCTAGGAGACACATTGTAAGTCAGACAAGGGTCAAAAATTCCTGCTGTATCCACCACTTTCACCAAAGATGGAAGTTTATTTTATTAAGTCTTATGGTTTATATATATAATACTAAAAGAAGACTTTTTTTTTTTACTTTACTTTTATGAAGTCAAGACAATTTTGTAAACTATCCTTCCAGCCACACCAGCCAAATAAATGCAGACCTAGCATAAATCAATTCCGTTTACAGCTAAGCTGCTTGTCATACCAGCTCTCATTCCATTTTTAGGAATATTA
The DNA here is from genome assembly GCF_014805685.1 of Silurus meridionalis. Classification (NCBI taxonomy): domain Eukaryota; kingdom Metazoa; phylum Chordata; class Actinopteri; order Siluriformes; family Siluridae; genus Silurus; species Silurus meridionalis. The sequence continues at coordinate 16,382,063 of NC_060906.1, forward strand.
AGACCTTTTGTCATTTGGAAGCCCATTTTGTGTTGAGGTAAGCTGAGGTGAGATGAGAAGAGCTAAGATAAGCTGTCACTCCAGATAATACATTTAATTTAGCTACTGAGGTATACCTGCATAGTGTGTTTTTTTCAAAGTCAAATTACTGCATGTACAATCTCATTTAGGAATCTAGAATGTGATCAGAGGTGTCCAGTGGAATTCTTGTTTGGTCTGTCTGAAATAGCATAGAACAAACTTTTCTTTCTCCTATATCCTGGCACCGTTTTTTTCGAATTATCCAGGTTTAATAGAATATTCATGTCAATGGATTATCCATTTGAATGTGTTTGTCTGGCCACAGCTCTGTATTTCTGCCATTTGTGTGTAAGCATTATTTTACTGCTTTGTATAATAATTTGCATGAATTTACATAAAATCAAATGTTAGGTATTAGTTCACAATCTCACATTTGATTCTTTGAATTTTTTTTGTCACAACGATATTTTTTTTTATACCTGTTTAAAAACACAAAGACAATGATTATTAACAATTTACTTTTTTTTGACAATTATACAACAAATGAGTAGTCACAATGTGTGGTTTCCCTGTAGATCACCACATTCATTAACAGTACCTGCTGCTAGACTGATATCAATTTAAACGACTGTAGTTAAGTTCTCAATGATAACAACTGTGGAGAATAAATGAGTTATTCACATGGTTTAATGGGTCATTCATCCCACAGCAGATGAATTTTGGCCAACATGGTAATAAATGCAAGTTTATGTCATAAATATAGTAATAGCCAATATTGTTTTGCAAAATTTTGAATGTGGATTTATACTATTACCATTTATTTATTGAATTGATCAGGTTTGATGTAAAACCTGACTGGTGTATATATGTGTTTTTTTATTTTTTTTATTTTTTTAGAATCTATATACAGTGTTTTAGTATTAATGCAAGTTAAATCACATCAGCGGCAAGTTTGAGGTCTTTGTTATAAATTTGAGTTGTAAGAAACAAACCCCCTGGACTTCAGATCAATATTTGTGTAACACTTGCGTCCCAAATGCCCAAAGTTTAAAGACAGTTTAGCGTGAGAGTCATGACAGTGATAGTGTGCATGACGTGAGGAACAGCACTTCAGTGACAGGTACTGTCTGAACATTCGGTTTGCATGCTCGTTTTGATGAAGCTACCTACCGACTCACAGCTGTTTCCTCACCGAAACTGGCGGTTTCACTTATTCCAGAGAACATTGGATCATGCTGCAAGCCATGTGTTCCTCAATCTTCTCCTTCCATTATTTTTCCATCTCTTCTCGTTACATCAAAATCATTAATAAATAAATACAAATATAATTTAGAAACAGAAACGTGCCCAGACGTAAAGTGTTTTTAATGTAACGTGCAGGTTATACGACAGGACCTGACAGGACCTCAGGAATAAATGGTTCATCGGCTGAGGAAGTTATTCGTATGTAGCTGAATAATATAATCGATGTTAGCTCTCTTATAGGTGTACAGACTTTCTGATCACTGTCATTTAGGTCACTGGTGCTTTGTTAGAGAACCGTGTGCCTTTAAATGTTACTCAGAGAGTGAGTGCAAGAGTGAGGGAGAGATTAGGGATGGTGTCGCTGCAGGGCTCCAAGGATTGATTGATGGCAGCCGTATTTACGCCATCAGGTTCGCTGTATGCAGCCAAAATGGCTGCCTGTTCCCACAGAGAGTACAGACGCCCCCCACCAGCACGGCAGACTAAAAAGCACTTTGAATCATAATGAAAAGGGAAATAAGAGCAATACTTAGGCATACTGTGAGACTCAGACAGGGAAATAGAAAGAGTAGGAAATGGTGGGACGGATGGAGATTTTTAGGTCATCGGATGACCTTTAATAACTTGACAACAATATGAAAGCCTCAAATCTAATAAATCTTAGGAATTCCACTAGGTAAAGATAGGGTTCATAGAGTGTAGGAGGCTTCCCCAGACCTGTCCGTTCTATCTATCTATCTATCTATCTATCTATCTATCTATCTATCTATCTATCTATCTATCTGTCTGTCTGTCTGTCTGTCTGTCTGTCGTGTGTGTGTGTGTGTGTGTGTGTGTGTGTGTGTGTGTGTGTGTGTGTGTGTGTGTGTGTGTGTGTGTGTGTGTGTGTGTGTGTGTGTGTGTGTGTGTGTGATTTTTTGAGGGATGTATATTTATTTTTCAATCACAAACCTATTCTTTGGTTCTTCCCACAGCCCGACAAAGTGACTTCTCACTTTACATTTACATTTATATTTACAGCATTTGGCAGACACCCTTATCCAGAGCGACTCACAGAAGTGCTTTGTAGTCTCTATCAAAAGCACCCTCATGCTAGTTCACCAGGTCAGAGACTAAAAGTACCATCAGTCTAAAAAAAACTCTTTTGGGAAGGTTGGTGATATTTTGTTTTCAAGATACTTTAGACAAACCCTTTAGAAAGCTAAGAACTCTCAAGATCAAAAATCTTGCAGAACCACTGAAGTGCTCTTTTAACTATATTAGACATGAAAGTTGCATAATTCACATCAGGTAAGCATTTGTGTTTCATTTGTGAATTTTCTTTAGTGCCTTTCACATATCATAAATAAGTTTTGAGCCAGCTATGACCAAACTTCTAATACAAACCTAATATTAGAGCAAGTCTTTCAGCCACATTGCATCTGTCTGTAACATCATAATCATATTATTTCATAATTTACTATTTAACAATTTAATTATTCAAGTTAAATTCTTTAATGACTTCACTGACCTCTGAATTATGAACGAGAAGCTTTCTGGTATAAGGTACTTTTTGTTTCTCCAATTTAGTCATTGCAGTGAGAATAAAAAGCAAATGCTATGTATTTAGTAATACAAGGTGTTTTTTAAAAAGTTTCAAGACTAGCTCTGTTTTTAAAGATCTACATTCTACCTTCAAAGTAGTCACGTTGTACAGCAAAACAGCAATGTTGTCAAAACGGTGAACTTTGAGCCCGACCTTCATCTTCAGGAAGAGGGCAAAGTCGGCAGAAGTCAAATTTGGCGATTAAGGTGGGTGCGGAAGTGAAGTCAAGTTGTTTCCGGCAAGAAACTCACGTGTGAGGAGAGCTCGAGTGTTCACGTGGTGAGAATAGCAGACGTGGTAACGCACATGTTTAGAATAGCACCAGTTACACAGCTCCTGATGTACACAGGACGATGTCTTTTGGCACTTTTAAAGGTCAGTGTTCCCTTTGACTCTGTGTGTGTGTGTGTGTGTGTGTGTGTGTGTGTGTGTGTGTGTGTGTGTGTGTGTGTGTGTGCGTTCAGCTGTGTGCTGCCATCTGTTGGCGGGTTACAAAACTAGGCTCCAAACTTTTTGAAACCACCTCCTAGATGTGATGAATGAAACCGAAGGCCACTAAATTAGCATGTCCTTATTCACCATATAGAGTATTGCACATGTCTTTTAAATTTATTCATTTGGGGAGTTCACCATACATGTCTCTTTCCAACTTGTAATTTCAGAAATGATAATGTATTAGAAGGAGTGCTTTTCATGTAAAACGTGCAGAAGATTAAAGAAAATGAATCAACACCTCAACATCAGAAATAAGCCTGAACTAGCTTAATGATATAAACCAGTGCAGCATTCAGCCCCAAAATCTAAGACTGTAGTTAGAGGTAATGAAAAGTCGTTCCTAGAGCTACAATTAGGGGACCTGAGGATTATCTCTAGTCGCAGTAGATTGCAGTATATGAGAGTTTGCTGCAATCTTTGTTTTTTTTAGCAGGCTTAAGTGCAATTGGTTCTGCTGCAGTTAACTCTGTGTGTGTCTCTCTGACTGGTGGTTTTGGGGAGTGTTGGGAGGGTGTGTTAGGAGAGGAAGTGACCTACATAGCACGACTCCCTTGCCTCAGCTGTCGTTTGCATTTCAAGGGATGATGAATAATTTACTGCTCCTCTTCCCCTATGCAAACGTGACAGCCTTCAATAAAATTAACGAATTTAACGAGCCCGAGTGACAATCAGCTCTGCGACACTTAAAAGCTCCCGGTCTGAGCCGCTGATAACGGAGCCTGAGGCGTATAGGTGAAAAAAAAAATTACAGTAGTGCCACAGGTGATGCTTTATCAGGAGCAGATCAAACACACTGAGCCACAGGAGCAGAAAAAAAAATCAGCAGGATTCTGCAGTATGGGAGCTGTTGGTTATTTTCTCATATGTAAAGCATCCACAGCATAAATCCTCTGTAGCAGAGCGGGGTTTCTATTTCAACACCGAGAAGAGCATGACAGCTTGTGTGGGTACGAGTTCAGTCCAAGTCCCAGATCTTTTTCTGTACCAGAACTTCTACCATGTCTCTGTATTCCAGCTATGATGCAATGGTTAGGTTACAGTTTTAGACTCGTGCGTGCACATCGTCAAACGTGCTCACGTCGAGTGCACACACAGAATCACCGGGGAGTGGGTAATAGTTTTATCAGGGTGAGCACAGGCACATACGTGCACTAGTGCCTGCAGCTATGGCTGGGCTCTATGGAAGAAAGTCAATTACGGTGGCATGAGGCAGCCTAGGGTGAACATATGGAAGAGAGATAATACAAGCAAGATGGCGGCCCTGTTCTCCCAGCAGCCCTAGTGCAGAGCCGTGGTGTGCCACTCTGCCTCCCTTCGTATTTACCTCACTCCGCACTGGGAAATAATAAGACTGCCTGGAATCTGTCGTGCACACAGAGAGACGCATGAGAGACAGCATCTCTAGGTGTGAAATACAAACTTCCAGGCAGGGTGATGTGTAAGCAAAATACATTTTGGGCTGCAGTTCCTGTTGTAGATTCAGCCTCAATATAAACCTAAATTTGGTTTTAAAGCAGCAAGGAAAGATATATTTTTATATTTGAATAAGTGTTTGAGGGTTTGTTGGGACCTCTGGGTGAAGCATTCACAGTACATAATGTATAATGTGTAATGTGCATCTACAGTCTTTATTTTGTTTGATTTAATTCTATTACCGTACACTGCAGGGTTTGTACTGTAAATGATTGAGTTTATAGCACTGCATTGGTTTAATGTGAAATCCCAGAAAACACAATGCATAGTGTCATATATACTACTATAGACAGGAGTGAGAATAGTGAAGTTTCTCTTTGTGCTACAATCTGAAAAACTCTTTTCAGTCTTTTGTTTTTCATTTTTGGGCAACTATTTATACACACACACACAAACCCTTTATGAGTTTCTATGCTAGTAAAGAGAGTTTGGTTTAGTAAACCACTGAAATTCATCTTTAAGTCTTTTTCATCTTTCAAAAATGGAATCTCAGTAGTTAAGCTTTTGAGCTTCAAATCAGAAGGTCACAAGTTCAAATCCCAGCATCACCAAGCCTGCTATAGTTGGCTCCTTGAGCACAAGACCCTTAACCTTCAACAGCTTAGTTGTATCTCTTGACATCAATTGGAGGTTTAATCAGGAATAAAATCTTCAGGCAAATGGATTGGGTTATGTTTTATTTTTCCACTGATACACATGCGTAAGTGGAAACATTCAGTGATATTAAAAGTAGGATTGTTATTTCCTCCCTTTAAATGTTTCACAGTCTCTATTCTTTTTTCTTTCTTATCCCCACATATAGACAGCTCTCCAACAATCAAACAGCTGGGTTAAAAGGAAGGCAAGAATGTTTTCTCTTTCATTCCACCTCTTTCACTACTGCAACACCAAATAACATTGTCATGCAAAGCCAAACGTTTGGCTGTTACCCGCAACACGACATGCTCAGTTGTGCGTTTGCGAAACAGCTCGAGAGAAAAAAAAAAGCCAGATCGTCGTGTTGGATTTTCCACTTTCTGTTTCAAACTGTGCCTGATGTATATTGTTCCTCAAACAGAAGAGGGTGGTAGAGAGAGGGAAGGAGGGGAAAAGAGAAAAGGCACGGCAGCATGGCAGAGCGTAAGTCTCTGTCAGAAAAGCAATCAGCCGCTCGAGCGTCTGGCCTCCTGCAGCCCGCTGATTACAGCATTAGGCTCAGCCCAATTCTTCCCCTTGTGTGGCAAATCATTTCGCCTGCAATAAAGAACTTTGAGACAAAGGAGAAGTTAATTAAGATTAATTAACTTTTTAATGATGCTACTACATTGCTATTTGTGTGTGTGGCCAAAGGCGTTTTTTTTTTTTTTTTTGAAGCACGTTCCCTATTTACTTTCATATTGCAATTCCCCTCCACTCCCCCACACTCCCTCACTGTCTCAGTGTTCGGTTTTATTAGGAGGTAAAGCAGATGCAAGGACATTTCCAGCTGCCTACCTTTGTGTTAATCTTTTTCCTTTTTGTCCACTTGTAGGTCAATTCTTCAGAGTTATAATAGGGATTTCTCTTTATGAGATCTCAGAGAATCTCAGAAATAGTTGATAGTAGCAGTAGTACTGTACATTTTTAATAATGTTATATAATTTTATAGATGTTAATGACATGCAAAACTGGCAGTTGTTATGTTTTCAAACTTCATATATACGTTCGGATCCATAGAACAAAAAACACATTAAATGCTATTAGCGCCTTAGCTACATAAAGGATCTTTTAATAGTTAAAATGCTACATAAAGGATTTTCTATCTGAAATTCTCTCTGCATTAGAAGCCCTTTAATGTAAGCTTCGATTCATTCCACACACTATCACACAAGGCAGGTTAGGTCCATGGATATCTGCTGCAAGTGCCAAATTCTGTTCAGTTGCCTGTTGCCACAAAAAACAAGTCATTACAACAGGCAATTGTATTTCCAGTCTTCAACTGCCCAGTTTTAATGAGCTTTTACTAAATCCTTTCCTTATTTCCATGACAGAAGTGCAACCCAATTTGGTCTTCTGCGTTGTAGCCCATCTGCTTCAAGGTTGCCATATTGTGTGTTCTCAAATGCTTTTCTGATCAACGTGGCTGTAACAAGTGATTATTCAAGCTCCCACAGTCTTGTTGTCAGCTCATACAAGTTTGGATATACTCTCTTGATCTCTTCTATCAACATGATGTTTGTGCCCTTGAAGTGAGCTGCTTCTAAAATACTCAAACCAGCCAGTCTGCCACCATCAACCATCGCAAGGTGAAAAAGTGATTTTTTTTTATTTCTCTTTTTTTTTATGTGAATATGAGTTGGAGTTCTTGGACTGTATCTGCATGATTCTAAACATTGTGCGACTGGCAACATTTTACAGAAGAGATGTACAGGTGTTCCTAATAAAGTGACCAGCTCAGATACATCTGCTCACTCTTAAAAAAAAAACTCTCCTGTTTAACAAACCCTTTTGTATAATTTCAGATCAAATTGTTTGATTTTCACATTTTGGGTTTTCATACTATACACATTCATATGCCATTCATCAGAGTACCAGTTATAGAAAGCGTTTAAGCCTCTGATGCATTAAACTTTCCTCAAGTGACGGCTCTGATGTACAAAAGCTCTTTTCAAACATACATATTCCGGGTAATAGGTATCATGATGGCAGAAATGCAGAGCAGATTTCAGCTAATGAGATAAAGAATCTAGACCCCTGCTATTCTAAACGTAAAATTCCTTAAATGAACCTGTTCCAGCTCATCAGCTATGGAATTATAAGGAGCGTTATGAGTTGAGTCGTCGTTTATTAGGGGTGGTTTGCCTTCTCGAACACACCTCAGTCGTATTATCCGGTTTATTGTGTATGTGAATGTGTGCGCTGGGAAATCACGAAACTGTGCTGGACTGTGACCCTCTAGAAGAGAGAGGTCCAGACCTGTGTTTAAGATGTGAAAGGTCTTTAATGTTTCAAATGTAGTAAAGTAGTGGTTATTAAAGAAGCTTCTATATAGACAGTACTTTACTGAATGTTTTTTTCTATTCCATATACAGTATGTGCCTCCAAGTATGCAAGAGGAAGGGAGAGACAGACTGGAAGTGAATCGATGCGTCTGTGTGTGTGTGTGTGTGTGTGTGTGTGTGTGTGTGTGTCTCCTGCAGGGGGCCTGGGACAGCCTCTGTATTGCTGTATTCCCTGTGTGTGCCTGCTGCTTTACATTCTGGCCGTGTACGCTGAGTCTCACACAGCAGCAGCAAGCAGCCATGCACATCCCTCATTCAGCCTGACTCCTCATTTATCAACTCACTCAACCATTTCTCCCTCTCTTCTCTGTCTTTCTTTGCTTCCTGTTTCCTTGCTCTCTTGCTTTTCTTCAGTATTTATAGTACATGAGTATCTACGCATTAGTATCTATCCCATTTCTATTACTTTATCCATAACTATTTGTGCATATCTATATGTGTCTTAATAATAAGACACAGAGAGGAGAAGAAGAAGAAGAAGAAAAAGAAAAGTGGAGAGTGTGTGTGTGTGTGTATGTGTGTGCATTACCCTAAATGTTTACAATTGTAACCCTCCTCCGCAGTTTTTGCCAGTTCACGAAGATGTCGAGTGCATTCCTAACCTCATCGCCCCCTCGAGGACATACTCTGAAAGTGCCCGTTATGGCTTCTCTTGTTCCGACATTAACTCAGTCTGCACGAGCAGAGAGGGTGGTACGTGGTATTAGCGCAGGCTTCACAGCTCGCCAGGTCTGGCCCAAACTTTGCATCTATCCAGAGAGAATATCAGACAGCAGAGATGAAAAAGCAGGAAATCAATAAAGAGGAGAGGGGGCAGCATAGAGACCCTGGCTCCGCTTTGATTGAGGGCTGACTGACAAGCCCTTCGCCTCTGTGATCTGCTGCATGCTGAATGATCAGTGTAGAGCGGCAAAGCAGCTACATTTCGTTCTCACACACACAAAACTTCAGACAGAAACTCAGTAAAGAATTCAGACATTTTACCCAAACAAAAGACAATGATGTAGACGCTCTTAAAAGTACATGAAGCAAGAATGACAGGAGTGCTGTGGTCATGAGCACTTGTTCATAAATCCTGCTTGTGTTACTGATTTCTACAAATAACGATACTACACTATATCATATGACTAAAGTAAATCTAAACAGCATTTGGAATGGGCTTATGCACTATATAGGCAAAGGTTTTGGATACTTGACTATAAGATTCATATGTGCCATTTAAACATCCCATTCACATTTTGTCCCCATTTGCTGTTATAATAACCTCCAGTCTTCTGGGAAGATGTTCCTCTAGATTTTCCAGTGTGCTTGTCGAGATTTGTGCTTAAATAAGGGTTTTAATAAAGTCAGGTACTGATGTAGGTGAGGTGAGAAAGCCTGGGGTGCAGCCAGCGTTCCATTTCATCCTAAAAGTGTTCATTAGGCTTTTAAATCTTCCACTCCAACACATGTAAACCGTATCTTCAGGCAGCTGGCTTTGTGCACAGGGTTGTTGTCATGCTGGAACGGGTTTGTGTTTCTTGAGACAAAATGGTTGAATTATCGATGATATGTTTATCATTCCTAAAATGGCTGATTCAAAGAAATGTGCTTGTTGATGCTGCACCTAATCTAAACCTAATACTAAGTAGATTCAAATACCACAAAATTGCCTCCTGGTCATTTTTTGTGTTATCATTTAGACACTAGTTACTAGACACCAAAACTCTCAGACTGAAATCTGCTTTCCTATTGCTGTAGCTGTCATGTTCAAAGCTCATTTCTAGTAAGAAGCTAATCCTCACAAAATACAATCCTACTAATGTTTTGTTTATTCATACCAGAAGTTAGTTAGCTGACTAGTTTACACAAAGGCTTTGAACAATAAGCATGTTGTATAGATTCTAGACACTAAGCATAATACACAAAAGAACTCATTTATATAACCGTATCAGTTTTCCATTGACCATAAATTGGATAAAATGTGCAAAAAGCAAAAAATAATCGGACTTCTATATTTCTTTGCTTGTTTTTTCCCAAACCTTATGGGTATGTATCATGTTTTGATCAAAATTACAAGCTCAATAACTGATTTAGGGTGAAGGTGAAAGAAAGAACATGACAAAGAGAGAATCCGTGCACTGATGTCACTGTGGGCATGCAGTGTGAGTAATGTGGATTATTTCTGGCATGTGTTGCCAGAACTCTGTTGTCTACTGGCAAAAAACTGGAAAGACTGCAAGACAGACAGACAAACACACACACATGCTTTATTTGGCACAACTTAGTATACTACATTTCTGTCAATAGTGCACTATTGTGTTTTCGGCCGAATAACTGAAAACTCAGCATATAGTGCATTTATGTACGTGCTCCAGACTACAGTTAAAATAAACTTGTGTCTATAAATGTTTATACTCTTTGGCTTGTCTCTGGCTGTCAAGCGCACCAGTTAAAATGGCTAACTGTTTTGGGGACATGTTGGATTCCCCCAATCTTGCAGCCAGCGCATCTAGAATGTGTCATTGTGCTCTGAATTTATAAACAAGCATTTGCACAGTTTCTCTGAATATCCAAACAGCCACAGAGTGCTTTGACTTCTTGACAGCAATCTGTCTATTAACTCGTCAACGGACAGGGATAAGGACAAGCATGGCCACATGGTGCACATTGCAAACTATGGCAAACCCTTTCCTACACTGTCTGCCAATGGGATTTAAGAAAAAGCCTTTTAATTTTTCTGAATAAATTTCATGGCATTCAATCCATAACAGAAAATAATACAATGTTCATATATGTGATATTATTGTCTGGAACCAAATAGAATGCTGCTGTTGGAATAGTAAGCAATTCTTGTTCAGTCTTTCTGGTGTAATGTTTTATTTTTGGATTAATCCTTTGCAAGGTTGAAATGCTCTTGTTTAGGTTCAATGTTTAGGTTCAATCTTTATGGTACAATATGACAATGCTTTATTTTGTAGTTGGACCTGATCAGTGTATAATGTTGCCCCTTAGACCATTCTCATTTATTAGTTTTGTTTGTCTAAATACTCAAAATAATTAGTCCACTTGTGTGAAAAAAACTTTAAACTGAGCAGAAGTGAATGACAGCAAGGTGAGTAAAGATTGCAGCAAAGAGTGGACTTTTGGGCTCACCTGGTTCCCCTTCCCTGGTTTCCTTCTGGGAAGCAAGACTTCATGATGGGCTGATGGCTGTGCCTAGCTCTGAATCATGCTGGGAAGGACTTTACTTTTATCTCCTCAAAGGCCAAATGCATATGCATCAGACACCTTCTGAACAACCTTCCCCACCAGCACATCCCCACTGCAGTCTGCCTTCAAGTCTGAAATGAGGCTAGAGGCAAGCGAGAAACAGCAGAAGGGAGGGTGAGTTTAAAGAAAGCAGTAGGCGTGTAGGAGCAGCAGTTCATGGCTATAAAGGAGATGAGATTGCAGCATATGTTCTTCACCACATTGGCTAAGATTGGTGACCTCTATAAGGGTCCTGGGAGGTGATTAAATTCCAACTATTACTTGCTGGCTATTCCTCTCTGATATCTGGAATGCTCTAAGCAATGTTCACACACACACACACACACACACACACACACACACACACACACACACACACACATACTTTAATACTATTTAATCCCTCCCATGTTTGATTTGGGAGGTGTATTTAGTCACATGACCAGAGCCATTTATGTTAAGGATTGGACGTATTTAAAATATTTAAAACATTAAAAAAAGAAATTTAATTCAATTTTATTTACAAAATACTTCTAGCAGTGGTGGACCATGTCACAAAACAGCTTTACAGAAATAAATTCAGGATCTAAATTTTAAATGAGTCATCTTATCCATACAACTTTATCTCTATGAACAAGTCACTGGCACACTCACAGTGGTGAGGAAAACTTTCTAAATGGAACCTGTCCTTATCTATGTGAATGTGCATAGTGGGAGTCTAAACAATTCCCTTCTATAAGTGTGTAATATATGTTTAAAAATAGGCAATTGTATGACCAAGAATTCATCATGAATTCAATCTGAGTAAAGTTGCCACCTGTTCAATGAGGGAAATGTACAGTAACTCTGGCAACTGCAGTCCGACACCATTGTCACAAAACAGTTCATCTTATAGTTTTCCACATACGAAATCTTTTTAATGTATCTAAATAAATAATTATCCATCGTTACATTTTAAAAAAGTATTGTTATCTGTAGCTGCTCCTGTGCTTAGAATATTCATACACTCTATATCATTGTATACAATATAAGGATTTGGATTAAAACCCACAAGCATTTCTTCTTCTTCTTCTTTTTCTTCTTTTCTTCTTCTTCTTCTTCTTCTTCTTCTTCTTGTCCTTCTTCTTCTTCTTCTTCTAATTATTAGTATTAGTATTATTATTATTCAATATGAACCTTAAATCTTTGCACCTGGAACACAGACACTTTAGAAGTACAAATAGCAGCAATGTCAGCATGTCATAAATAAACACTGTAAATGCATCACGCAACATTGTCTTTGTCCCCCGAGCTTCACATTTGACTGCTCGCACCCACAAAAAAGAAAAATCTCTGTCTGCATGACTTTTTATTTTTATTTTTTTGCTTTCAATGAGATCCCAGTCCCAGTTTACACTTTTAGTCTCAACTAGATGCCATGTAAAACTTTCTGGCAAGCTTTAAAAAAAGGAAAAAAGAATAGTGCACAATGCAGCTTTGTCATGTTTGTATCTATTTGAAACATGTTATCTGTTATCTGTTAAGTATTCATATTCAGATTTATTGCTACTATACAGCAACCATTGTGTAGAGGTTGTTCCTCCAAAAATGAAAAGGAAATAAAATATTAATTTTATACAAGACACAATTAAACATTAAAGGCAAAACAAATGAACAAAACATTCAAATTAGGGCTGTCAAAATTAACGTGTTAATAAAGCTTTAATGCAAATTCATTTTAACAGCACACGTTTTATTAACGCGCAATTAATGCAGCGCACATTTCTGTTTGACCATTTTTTATTAAAAATATAAATTAAAAAATATATAAAAAAAGCAAAAGTAAAATCTTCAATGCAACACACATTTATTCATGATGTCCTTTGTCATCTGAAAAAATAGTAAACTCCAGCCAAAAACCATTTTTAATCACTAAACATTTGTTCTACTTATGCACCAAATCTTAAATCAAGCACCCAAATCCGCCATGATGCACACATCCGGCAATTAAAACCATCCGTGTGGAAACATAGCAAAAGTTCTATTTGGTGTCTTGATGATTTATGTAATTTAAAACACCATAATTACTTACAGGAATATCTTCTCTTCATGCTCTATGTTGAGTTTGGTTTCTCAAATAATAAACATACAATTGCAAAAAGCATCCATATTTGTCCACGGCCATGTTAATTAGAGTATTAAAAACTTGAAAAGTATTAATTTAAGGTACATTTAGAACAGATAAATATGTGTGATTAGGTTGCAGTTATCATAAGTTAACTTGTGACAATCACGCGATCAATCACGATTAAATATTTTAATCATTTGACAGCCTTAATTAAAATGTGAAGTGGCTTATTTCTATTTTATTTGACTTTAGTTTGTGACTTTTGTGACTGTATTTTCACTGATCACATTGATTGTTATGTGATCTATAGTTGCCACATATGTTTTTGAGATTTACTCCCCAATTATTTGCTATAATAATTTCCTTTTTTTATCAGGAAGGTTTTCCACTAAATTTTAGAGTGTATCTGTGTGAATTTGTGCTCATTCACCCACAAGAACATTACTGAGATCAGACACTGATGTCAAGTGAAAATGTCTGGGTTTCAGTCGGCCTTCCAATTCACTTGAAAGGTGTTTAGTGGGGGTTGAGGTCAGGGCTCTGTTCCAGAAGCTCGAGTTCTTTCACTCCAACCTTAATAAACCCTGTGTGGTGTCTGTGTCTAATGTGTGAGTGTAATAGTTTGCTCCACATCATTCTTATTACGCCATCAATGAGACGTTGCGCTAGAACGCATTGCTCAACTCTCATAGTTTCATTGTCGAGCTGTTGGTATTAGATTTGAGTCTTCCCATCTAATATCATGACCGGCTGTCGCTGGGCATAATGCAGTTTGTTGTTCCAGTGTGTGCCAGCAAGGAGACACGCACATGCTCGAGATTCTCTCCTTCTTTCACATCCTTCTCTCACCTCTTTCCACTGACGCCCTTCATTCTTCTCACCTCGCTACCAAGCCTGGAAGGGAGGGAAGGAAGACAGAAAAAAAATGAAAGTGTGTGTGTGTGTGTGTGTGTGTGTGTGTGTGTGTGTGTGTGTGTGTGTGTGTGTGAGAGAGAGAGAGAGAGAGAGAGAGAGAGAGAGAGAGAGAGAGAGAGAGAGAAAGAGAAAGAGAGAGAGATCTCGGCTTCAGTACAGCAAACATGTCGCTGCAAAATTGTCCTTCACACCTGGTGCCTAGCAGGCAGGTCTACTGAAAACTACACCTCACTGGAACACTGTTTCACTGCAGAGGAGCAATTATATTTCGAGCTGCTCTGGGTCTAACTTTCCACACTACTGCAGATACGTATACTGCTTAGAGATGGGCAATAGGAATGCGATATTGCGATGTATTGCATACAATTTACCCAAAGTACTGTGTATATTGTGGCTATTGTCATTGTTTTTGGGAACGCTGACCAATTCTATTGTTAGCTGCAGGAAAAAGAAGTAATTCACTTTTACAATGTATTCTTGTTCCACTTGTTTTCTCTGATTAATAATTTTGTTGTTGTAGGTGTTTGTAAAAAGCAGCACTGTAACTACAACTACAAAAATACATTGGAGCTCGACTGGTTTTATATATATATATATATATATATATATATATATATATATATATATATATATATATATATATATATATAAATATAAATATACGGAAAAATATCCCGTTAAATATTGTCTCACAATATCCTATTCAACATACAGTCCTGTTTATAATACTGTTAATTAACTCAACTCTTCTGGTTCAGGTACTTGATGTAGGTGAGCGCGAGGAGGCCTGGGGTGCAGTCAGCATTCCAATTCATTCCGAAGGTTTTTAATAAGGTTGAGGTCAGAGCTCTATTGCAGGCCACTCAAGAGCTTCCACTCCAACCCATGTAAACCATATCTTTTGGAGCACTTACATGCTGGAACAGGTTCGGGGCTCCTAGTTCAAGTGAAGGGAAAAGATAGTTACCACGTCCAAAAACCTCCTTTGTGGTAACAGTTTGGCAAAGAA